>NC_058103.1:69014621-69317651 GCF_020171115.1 Neogale vison
ACTTAGCAAAAGAGATCTAGATTGCCAAGGGTATAAACTATCACCAGTCATCAGTAGACAAAGATATGCTTATTTTAAATGTATGTATTATTTATACACTACTTACATAATCTGTTCATTTTTAAAGTATGATCTAAACCTAAAAAGCCAGTAAGAATAACAATATCTAAAATAAATTAATAATTTTGTTTCTATTTCATTAAATATTTTGTTACAATTTATATATTTTTAAATTTTGTGATTATATACTTGAAATTTTCAAATATTTGAAATAGGAATGGATTATTCCTCTCAAATTATGGCTTAACTCTAACACATGTACTAGGTAAGAGCTAACTATCTGGAAAGTTTAGGAAAAAAACTATTTTCATTAGGACAAATTTGGCAAACATATTTTGTTTTCAGGTAGCTTCTGAACGTATTTTGAATCATAGCCAATCTTACAGTTCAAATTGAACAAAAGGAGACAATCCTGGGTTTTTACTTTAAAAACATATAGTATGATTACAAAAGAAATGCTATTCCAAATATTCAAACTACACTTATGTCTAGGTTTTCTTAGTATTTTTAAGACAAAAAAAAAAAAATGACTACAACAATATCAGAATACCAGGTCCACAAAAGTTGTATTTAATTTTAACATCTATGTAACACAGATAAGGGGAGTACCAAGGTACATGTAATAAGAAGCATGTTTTATGTTGAAAATGTTAAAACAATATTAAAACTAATTAAAAGACTATATTGACAGTTTTAAAGAATGTCATTGATAGAACACTGCTTCTCTGCATGGTATCAGACACTTACATTGCCCTTCCCTTGGGATGCCACTGCTGGTTGCAACCCATTTTGATTGGAAAATTGGGATAATAAATATATGACAAGTCCACACAAATTAAACTGTCATGTCTAAACTAAGTTATTTGTTTTATTTGTATGAAAGAAAGAAAATGATTACTTTGAAAAAGCCTACTAGAACTCCAAAATGGTTATTTTTCTTTAACCACAATCATATACGTAAGAAATAGACTTTGCAACTTAAATCATCAAAATTCATGAGTACAACAGCTGAGTAGCTAAAAATTCAATTTAGAATTATTTCATAGAGGTTTGTTAGTCCATTTGTTTACTCTTCACTGGAAATGTTTTTAACTGTACGAGATGTCATGAGAATGACTGCTGAACACATGGTGGTTTAGAATGAATTTGTATTTATGTTCAAAATGTTTTTGAGCTTAAGATCCACCCACCACATTAAAAGAAAAAAATTAAAATTGAAAGAGTTAAGAAAATATAATTCATCAATCATATATGCATATGTATTAATCTGACAAATTCATAATATTACTGTCTTCTGAAACTTTAATAATGAAAATTTCTAAAACTTTGAATGCATGAATTGCAAATGTATGTGTGTTTATGTGTGTTGTATGCTGAAAAAGATGACTTGAAGGCTTGATATTGCAAGTAATTTTTGTTATCCATTAGAAATGTATTTAGCAGTAGGACTTAGTTGTTAATACATATATTAAAATGTTAAATTCTACATATACATCATTAATATCCACTGTTAGGTTATTTGTAATCCTTGTTAATACTTTGCCTAATGTATTTTATATCAAGTCAATATATAAACCCATAAGGAATTTATATATCTGATTTGGAAACTACTCACTCAGGCTTCACCTTTCAAAAACGTTTTGCTGCCAAGGAATACAGTAAATTATAGTATCATTGAAATATAAGGATAATTAATTCATTAGACAATTTCCTAAGAAGTCATTTTTTTCTTAGCAACTTTTTAAATAAGAATTTTCAGTTTTGATTTAATTTAGGAAACAAAAGTGAAGGTAAATGAATAATTTATTGGTAAATATTATGATGTGATGCTTTTAAATGATTTTATATTAGTTCACTCTGTATCTCTAATGTTGCCTTTTTATTTTTTGCCCTTTTAGTTGTTTGTTTTGTTCACTGAAGTAAATGTCAACAATCTATTACTTAAAATAATTAACATGGAAAGAATTATATTTCCTACCAGTGGAAATGTCTGGATTATCATGCACTCTAATTCATTTCCATGAATATAATTATACTACAAATAGGCTGAATATCTCCATCAGATGAAAAGTTTCTTAGTTGAATTAACAGGAACAATTACAGAATATTGACATCTAGCCCACATCTTGAAAATTGTTTAAAAAAAAAAATCAAACCAGAAATTTCTGGTGGAGGATGGAAAAACAGGGAACCTGAAGAACCAACTACAAGAAACTAGTCACAAGCCCCTGACACAAATTTAAAAGCACTGAAGATCAAACCTAGGAGTGGGTGGTGGGGAGTGAGGCAAACCAAAGCTATCAAATTTAAAGAACTGGAGATGAAAAGTCCATTGCCATTTTAATTAATCTGCTAAAACACACTAATCATTATACAAAAGATACTATTTTAATTAGGAGTAGGTCAGTGTATTCATTATTGGAATTTACTTCAGGGATTCATTTATAAACATGAAAATCTAAAGTTGGTGGAGAGTTGAAAAATGCCAGCTATTGAATGATAGATCCAAGGATCTACAATGGTACAAGACAGAAAAGAGACTCTTCACACTGAATCTACTTAACTTTTATCAATTTATATGTTATTTTTCCAAATCTGTTATTTCTATTTTTAAAACCCCTACATTCATTCATTCATTCATTTATTTATTTATTTAGATTTATTTATTGGGGGCGATGGGCAGCAGGCAGAGGGAGAGGAAGAGGGGAACTCAAGCAGACTCCATGCTAAGCCTGAAGCCTGATGCAGGGCTCCATCTCACAATCCTGAGATGATGTCCTGAGTCAAAACCAACTGTGTCACCCAGGTGCCCCTAAATCCCTACTTTTAAGTGTGCAATTGATGTTTTCTCAGACAAGTTTTACTCTTTTGTCTTTCTAGTCTCTTTTAGGTAATGATGTGAAAATGCTGGGGTTCAGAGCTTATGGTCAAGAAAGAATTCTTGAGATGTTTCTGGTGCAAAAAGGTGGTTTTATTAAAACAAAGGGACAGGACCTATGGGCAGAAAGGGTTGAGTTGGGATTGTTAGAAGCAACTAATTGTATACATTGAAGATGGCGGAGGTAAAGCCAAGGTAAATTTCCAAAAGGATTTTCATATGTTAAAGAATGCTCCCAGAGGGGTGCCTGGGTGGCTCAGTGGGTTAAAGTCTGCCTTCCACTCAGGTCATGATCCCAGGGTCCTGGAATGGAGCCCCGCATCAGGCTCTCTGCTCAGCAGGGAGCCTGCTTACTCCTCTCTCTCTGCCTGCCTCTCTGCCTACTTGTGATCTCTGTCTGTCAAATAAATAAATAAAATCTTTAAGAAGAAAAATAAAATGCTCTCAGGATCCTGGAGGCCTAGCTATTGTCTAGCTAAGGTTGTCTTCCCTCTAGCAAAGAATTAACATTAAGATAGCTGGGAGTGTCCAGGAGGAAGGTTATAGTCTGCCAACCTCAGTGTTTGTCAATGGGCTGCTGATTATTAGAAAATGTAATTTTCTTTTGCCTTTGTTCCTCGCATCAGGTAACTTCTATTTTTCTGTCTGATCATTGTTTCCTCTGTCTCTGGAAGTGTTTCAACTATAATCAGTATCTGTTCGAGACATTGTTGAGGAAACTCATGAATCAAAGTAATAGCTGGCTACTCAGGTGCCCCAAAACTCTGACATTCTATGAAATACAGATTATAGTATGTCTAAAATACCGATTTCCTGGGGAGAAGGGTTTATTAGTAAAAATAGGTGTAAGTACTTGCTTTGGGTAAATTAAACTGCTGAGAATAGCAAATAACTAAAGGAATGAGGTTACTGGTGAATAATAAAAACATAATCCCTTCAAGAATATAAATATGATTATTTATGGATAACATACTATAATAGCTACAGAACAAAGTCTCAGGGAATATAAACTAAAATACACTTGCAGAGTTCCAATACTCAGAAAACCAGGACAAAATCAAGCCTTCTGTTTCACCATCAAATAAATTTACATTTCCCTGCAATAATTTTCTGAACAAAAAGCAATGAAAAATAAGATCTCCACATAGAAAGTGACTCTTGGAGGTGGTTACTAATGTCTATGGCCAATAGGCAAAATGGAAATCAAAAGCTATTTGTGGGTCAATTTAGGTAAATTTTTATCAATATTTAAAAAAACAAAGGATGAAATAAAACAGTTTAAAAGAACTGAAGCATACAATTTCACCTGTATTTAGGTTTTAAGAATTTCATATAACTGGGGTGCCTGGGTGGCTCAGTGGGTTAAGCCTCTGCCTTCAGCTCAGGTCATGATCTCGGGGTCCTGGGATAGAGCCCCGTGTTCGGCTCTTTGCTCGGCAGGGAGTCTGCTTCCTCCTCTCTCTCTGCCTGCCTCTCTGCCTATTTGTGATCTCTCTCTCTATCAAATAAATAAATAAAATCTTAAAAAAAAAAATCTATGGGGCGCCTGGGTGGCTCAGTGGGTTAAGCCGCTGCCTTCGGCTCAGGTCATGATCTCAGGGTCCTGGGATCGAGTCCCGCATCGGGCTCTCTGCTCAGCGGGGAGCCTGCTTCCCTCTCTCTCTCTGCCTGCCTCTCTGTCTTCTTGTGATCTCTCTCTGTCAAATAAATAAATAAAATCTTTAAAAAAAAATCTATGCATAATTGCTTTGACAATAATGTGGCTCAACAGATACTAAATAAATTTAAGAATTGTTTGAATAACAATATTTATCATGTACTGGCATAGAGAAAAATGGCATAGGACAGTCAACCAGGTAGGTGCTATATATATAAGCACAAAAAACAGATAGTAAATTAAACAAAAGTTATTTTAAGGAGAGAAGAAGTTATTTTAAGACTAGGGAAAGAAAGAATAAAATGAAGTAAACTAGCAAATTTAGAAGAACTGGAAATGTGATGATGGTATTAAAGATAAAGATATTTAAAAGTGTTGCTACTGTAATGAAAAAAATTCTTAAAATGTGTTTTTGTAAATGTAACAATCACGTAGAGAGTTGACAATTAAAATGCAAAGTCTGGGGATTCCTGCCAAAGTATTTATTCCAAATCTCTAGAGATGCGGCCCAGGACTATGTAATTTTAATGGATACCGCAAATAAGCCTAATGCACACCAAAATTTAAGAAGAGCTTCTTAATATTCTAACTTTAAAATATCACCTTTCATCAACCCCGAAAATTTCGCTCTGACAATGATTTAACAAGGAGCTACCTTACAATTTTCTTACAAAGCCTGTATGTCTTTAGCATTGCAAGAGAAAAAATAAAATGGCATGAAATGCATTCTGATGAAATTCTGAAGACTATAATAAGACTACAATCGTATCAAATGTATGTAGTACTGGAATTTTTATGAGTGCATAGGACAACATTATGTTCCTGAGTTCTAATGCCATAGAATAAGGATAGGATATGATAGAAAATTAATTCCAGCAATTGTTAATCTCATGCTTCTTCTAAAGTACACACTTTGATGTTTACTTATTGGGATGCAAGAAGAACTTTGGAAGTATTGAGAGCCACTTGGTATTTCAAAAGCGAATTAAACATCATTTAGTTAAAAGTTCCGGTTGATTATTTGTAGGCAATGCACTGCAATTAGCATTTAAATAATTCAATGTTAGAAACCATTTTCTCTGAGATTAACAATGATTCATTCCTACATGCTGCGTTTTTAATCAAAGAGGTGAAAGGTATAGAACATGGGACAGGAACAAAGATGTCTACTTACAAACTCACTCTTGCAATTTGCTAGTAATGTGCTTGCCTGCATGTTTACAAGAAACTCAAATGTGGTGTGCTGCCTAGTCAGACCTTAATGAGAATGTGAATGAAGGATTATTGGTTTCACCAGCAGATGATATTTCTTTAGAAATACTGCCTGAACCTTACTCTATTATTTCCCAACTTCCAAAAAAAATATCTGTACAATAATGCACCTCATTAATGATATTGTCATTGTCATTTAGGAAATATGTGGAGACCTGCAAAGTCATTATTAATTATAGCCACATGCATCAAAGCAGAAACATTCAAATCCATCACTGTATTTCTTAATTAGCTGAAAAATCAGTCCCATTTTGTCAGATTTCCCTGAAAATAACCCTATTATTTTTTTTGATTAAGGATCAATTACTTTTTTTTCCCCAAAATGGACACTGATCAGAAGTATCACAATATACTTTTCAACACAAACTGCTCAATTTATTCCAGTCCAAATTGTCTTATCCAAAAGAACATACTACAAAGCAAAGAGTCCCACCCCCCGTCTCTATTAAAATGGTCTCATTGCCCCTTGTCCATTTCTAAATGATAGATAATATCCTCTCCTTTTTTGCTTTTCTTGTCTATTATGTCCTTTATAGAAAACTTAAAATGAGGCATTTCCTGCAAGCCTGCAGAGAGAGAAGAGTGAATAGGAAGCTGAAAGGAGTATAGAGACCAGGATAAAAGGCAGTTATTAAATTTGTGAACTCTATCAGAGGACAAGAAAATAAACTATACCACTGGCTGGAAGGGTAGTGAAGTATGACATTTCATTTTTATGCAGGTCCCAGCATGATAGAAGTAACCCATTGAAGAACACTGTAAAAAAGCGGTTAGTGCATTCATTGAATGCCAGCATGGCTCCTCTGCTGTTCTTTGGTTGATCCCTTTCTGTGTCTTTGTGGAACAGTAGTTCAGAGATTCATATATATGAGATCAGACTCACCATCAACGCTTTGTGAATTTTTATGATGAGAAGCCCAAAGCACATTTGTGTAACTCCGTGACATTCGGATCCAGGTGTGCTTTATATTCTCCCACATTTTTCTCCTTCAATGTCTGAATGAAGTCTCAGTTTCTCTCGCTCTCTCTTTCCCCTCCCTCTCTCTCACACGCACAGCCTCACAGACTAGGGGGTGTACGTAATATTCTTTTGTTAAGAATTCTTTGACATTAAAAAAAGAATTCTTAGACATTTAATGGATATTTACTTTTTTATGTTAATTCCCCAAAATAGTTTTGAAACTGAATATTTCTCATTCTCTCTAGTTCTTTTATCTGTCACACAAATAGTAGACAAATAAGCAAGTGTGGTATCTTTTACTTACATATTTATAGCTTGTTATAAAAATTGTTCAATACATTTTATTTATTTTTCCCTTTTTTTCCCCACAAATCTGATTTCTAATCTCCATGTCTCCCAAACTTGGATGAAATCTTGAGGAGGACTTATTGCTTTTTAGATACTATTTGACGAGGGAGCAGAAGGTAAACTGAGGGCAAAGCACAAGCTAACACCCTGCAACTCCCTCTCCCCCCAAGTGAGATCTGTGTGACATTCCTCAGGCACTCCTGGCTGCCCTAAAGCTAAGAGAAGGAAAAATCTAAAACAAAAACATAAAACAAAAATCAAATGGTTAACTGATAACGATCATAGTCCCGCAGGACAGGAGTCCCCTTCGGTTCACAAACGTCTTAGTAATTTACATGAAAAAAGCATTCTTATCAATAGCCTAACTTCTAGAGACCTATAGACTCAATTTTCTGGAGCTCAAACATTACCCTCCCCTCCACAGAGATGCGGGAAACAAAGGCAGAAGGGACTGTAAATAAAATCAAATTTCTTTATAGCCTGTAGGCCATTGGCAAATATTTGAAATAGCCAGAGTATATCATTCCTTCAGGAAATGTGCAACTATCTTAATGTTAATGCCTTTTTAGAGGGGGGAAAGAAAACCACTTCAGCTTGACTATAGCCAGGACTCCAGGATCCTGTGAGTCTTCTTTAAGCATATGAAAGTCCTTTTGGAAACAACCCTTTTACCTTACCTCCCTTCCACCCCCAAGTATATAATCAGTCACCCCACACAACCCCGGTGCAGTACCTCTTTCTGCCCATGGGTCCTGTTCCTGTGTTTTAGTATAACTATGTTTTTGCACCAAAGATGTCTCAAGAATTCTTTTTGCATGTAGGCTCCAGACCACAACACCTCCAAACCACATCACTGTTCAGTCACAAAAATTGCCTCAGTTCAATAAATTAGAAGTACTATCTTATGTCATATGAATGCTCAAAACACATGAAAACTCCAAACTTTTCCCCTTCTGCTGCTCATGTCTAACCTGGGCTCAAAGCCTAAAGTGGAGAGAGGAGCTTTATAAACTGGTTATTATGCCCTAACTCCAAAACTCCATGCCACCCAAGTATCCCGGCCCCTCTTGGATCGATTTCAAAAGGGCGGGAAAGGTCTTCCAGTCTGGGTGCTCGTGTCCTGTAGGTGCCAGATATTTAGTTGCTGATTCTTTTTCTCTGGCATTTTGTGTGTGTGTAGATTTTTGATGAAGCTCCGAGACCTCCAACTATAGTAATTTCATACTTGTTCTAGCTAACTGCTTTACAATACTCTTAGTCCTGGAGCTTTCGTAGTTCACCATTTCACTGATATCTCCTTCTCTTCCAGGCATCCTCCTGCATAGAATTCTTTTAAAGTCTCCTGGAATGTCCACATCCAGTCCTTTGCAAATGGGCAGGTCTAAGTAAGGGAAGTGTTGACTTTTAGCAGTGCCTTTCTTTCCTTTTTCTTTTTTGGCCATCTCAAGCCATTAGAGACACAGTCCTTTGTGTTTAAGACTTGTCCCTGCAGGGCCAGGAGACGATTCATATGTCCTATCAACTTCAACTAGCACCGGCCAATATCTCCTAATTTTGCCTTGAAGATAACTTTGCTTAATTTGAGAAGGGAAAGTATACCTCTTTTCTCCCAGCTTCTAAGGACAACACCAAACATACCGCTAGCTCAGTCCAAAGCTCTTACTCTTTAATTTTTCCTCACTCTACAGAATTCTCAATTGGCTTAAAAAGCCCTGGGGAGAAAGTTCAGTTCAGGTTTGTAAAATTGATTTCGGCTTAGTTATTTCACAGATGCCAAGAAAGAACTTTATTTGAAAGCTATTGCTTTGTTATCAGTTTTTAGTGCCTTTGAAAAATCTCACATGACAGGAAATGTCTTACTTAATATTTGTATCACAAATAAAGCTATAACGTGTCCAACCGGCTCACATCAACAGATACGTTAGTGTTGTTCGTGGTCACTTCACCCTTGGCCGCCCTGTATCTTAGTGGTGGTCTTTAACTCTCCTTGCACATTAATTTATCTGGGAACTCTTAAGACATGTAAACATTCAAGCCTGACATCTTTTTTTTTATTTTTAAATGTTCTTATCTTTTTTTAAATTAAAGTATAGCTAATGTTATGTTAGTGTTAGGTGCATCACAGACAAGTGTAGCTTCCATCTGTCACTGTACAATGCTATTATTATAATACCATTGTCTATCATCCCTATGCTGTACCTTTCATCCCTGTGACTTACTCATTCCATAACTGAAAACTTGAACCTCTCACTCTCCTTCATCCGTTTTGTTGCCCACCTATCTCCCACACCCAACAACCATCAGTCTGTTTTCTGTATGTGTGATTCTGTTTCTGCTCATTTTGTGTTTGTTTTTGATTTTCCATTTATAAGCAAAATCATATGGGACTTGACGTTCTCTGTCTGACCTATTTCATTTAGCATAATTTCTTTTAGGCCCATCCATGTTGTCACAAATGGCAAGATCTTATTCTTTCTTATGGCTGAATATTCCAATGTATATATATGTCATATTTTTTTAAAGATTTTATTTGTTTATTTGACAGAGATCACAAGTAGGCAGAGAGGCAGGCAGAGAGAGAGAGGGGAAAGTAGGCTCCCTGCCGAGCAGAGAGCCCCTGCCAAGCAGAGATCCTGCAGAGGCTGGATCCCAGGGTCCTGGGATCATGACCTGAGCCAAAGGCAGAGGCTTTAACCCACTGAGCCAACAGGCGCCGCGTCATATTTTCTTTATCCATTCATCTACCAACGGACAGTTAGGTTGCTTCTATATCTTGGCTATTGTAAATAATGCTGTAATAAACAGAAGGGTGTATATATCTTTTTTGTTTTGTTTTGTTTTGTTTTCTTTGGGTAAATACCCAGTAGTGGAATTACTATATCATATAGTATCTCTATTTTTAAGTATTTTAAGGAACGTCCACACTATTTTCCACAGTGGTTGTTTGGAATTTACATTTCCATCAACAAAGCACGAGGGTTCTTTTTTCACCATATCCTTGCCTATGTATGTTATTTCTTAATCTTTCTGATACTAGCCATTCTGATAGGTGGAAGGTAATATCTCATTGTGGTTTTGATTTACATTTCTCTGATGACTGGTGATGCCGAGTATGTTTTCATGTGTCTGTTAGGCCCTTTTTCTAAGAATACTGATTCAGTTGGTTGTTCTGTTGTTTTATTTTGTTTAGCAACATTCAATAGTTTGCTTATTTATTTTTCAAGTTTTCATTATGAAAATTTTCAAACATGCACCCATGAGTAGAAAGGATATTACAATAAACCTCAGGACCCTTGTCCAACAACATTAATATATGGCCGTATTTACTTCATTTTTATATCTTTCTTCCTCTCCACCCACACACATACACACTTGCTGGATAATTTTAAAGCAAATCTTGGAAATGATATCATACACAAATAACTTGTTACATATTGCTAAACAAAGACACTTTTAGAAATAGTACTATAACAGTATCCATCTAGATTTTTTAACAATAATGTTTTTAATAGCATCAAATATTGTGTTAAGTTCACAGAGCCTTGATTTTCTTAGAAATGAATTTGTAAGTTTTTTTCAAATCATAGATCAAACATGTTTCAAGAACTGTATGCGTTTTAAAACTTTCATAAGATATTTGCTTCCTTTTTGTTCTTCTCATTTGTCTTATAGAAAAACCCATATGCACATGTTCCTGATTGTATACCTGCGGTATCACTTAACTTTTTTTTCTACCAGGTTTCTGTAAATTGACTTATCTAGAAACTAGGTCATATTTTATTTTTTGGCAAAAATACTCCCTAGATGTTTTTATGGTCTTCATATTGCATCATATAGCTAGTGGAAGCCTCTTCACAGGGGCATCTGTCCCCTTACGGCACAACACTGGAATTTTAATAGCTTCTTTGGTTTTTAGTTTCACAAAAATTTCTAGTTTCGTATTGTACATGTCCTTACTATTTCTCTAAAAAGACTTGTTTCTTTTTTTGGATAAAGCAATAGTAGTTAGAGATCATAAGATAAGCACTAAAGATGTTTATTGCTAAAAGTTTAGTCATTGCATCTACACTTTCAAAGGAGGCAGAGATAAGAATTACAAATTTTTTGAAAGAGAAAATATTGCATGAATGCACACTAATATATTCAAATCAAAGTTATGGTATTATACTTAATCTGATTAAAAATGTATCAGATTTTTATTTTATGCTTAAAAATCTTTGTTTTGACAATGTCAGCATAATCATTCATTTTATGTACAAGCAGTGTGTGTGTGTTTGTGTTTTTCTTGTATATATCTTATGAGGGTTCTCCAGAGAAACAAAACCAACACAAGATAGATGATGATGATAGATAGATAGATAGATCTCAGAGTCTGCCATCTGTAAGCTGTAGAACCAGGAAAACCAGTAGTATAATTCAGTACTAGTCCAAAAGCCTGAGATTTACGGGTCCAATCATTTAAGTCTGAGTACAAAAGCCCAAGAAACCAGAAGTACTGACATCAGATGGCAAAAACTGCATGTCTGAACTCATGCACAGATAGTAAATTTGCCCATCCTTTGCCTTTTTGTTCTATTCAGGGGCACTGAACAGACTGGATGATGCCTACTACATTAGGGAAGACCAACAGCTTTACTCAGTTCACTGATTCAAATCCTAAATTTTTTCAGAAACACCATTACAGACACATCCAGAAATAATGTTTTGAAAGCTATTTTAATTCCTTAGCCCAGTCAAGTTGACACATAAAATTAACCATATATAATAAACTAATCTATAATTATATATATAATGTAATACACATGCAGTAGATATCTACTGTTATGCACACACATACATTAATGAAGATTATAAATATCAATATTATTATTAAAACATGAATTCTGAATACAGGCTAAGATTATTTGCAGTTGTTAATTTTCCCTAGGATTTAACTCACCAGGTATATTCAATCAAATTTTATATTTTAAAGAAACAGAAAATAACTCTCTGTGTAGTTAAACTCCTATCTAAAAACACAGGATTTTTTTAAATTTTGCTTCAGTATTTTTTAATATGTAAAACTTTTACATGATCTTAAGGTAAGTATTACACAAGATACATTAAGAGTCTAGCTTCCAAAATATCCCCTTCAACTGATTCCCTCCACTCCCTTAATTAACTACTTTTGATAAATTGATAAATTGGATAAATTGATAAATTGATAAATGATTGATGTTCATCTTTCAACTGAGTTACTTGGATTTATAAACAAATACAAATTTTTTTCATTCCATCAATTTCTTATTAAAAGATATTATACTATTTACATTTTTTGGAACAGCATATCCTAAAGATCAATCCAAAGCATTACCTACCGATTGTTCCTTTTAAAGGTGGTACCATGGTGTCTATGTATAATAACTTCATATACATTCCATTATGGATGAACATTTGGGTTTTTTTATCTTTTGCTATTTTAAATAGCACCGTAATTATAGCCTTTAGCCTATAGTCAGTTTGAATTTTTGCAGTGTTTCTTTGGAATGAATTCCTAGACATAGGATTATTGGGTTAAAAGGTGAATGCAGCTGTAATTTTGTTAGAGATAGCCAAATTTACCGCCACAGGAGGTTGTAACATTTTGTATTACCACCAATAGTGTATCATATTTGTTCCCTATAAGCTCATCAAGGATGTTATTAAATGACAAATGTCTTAATGGGTGAAATGTAGTATTTCATGTAATTTTAATGTACATTTCTCCTAATTATAAATGAGAACAGTTTCTGTGTCCATATCTTACCCATTTTCTATAAGTGATGGTTTTTTTATATCATTTTTAGAACTTTTTGAATATATTCATCATATGAACTCTGTGATATCACTGCAGTCTTCCCTCAGGATTCCATTTGTTTTTTTTTTAATTTTATCTTGGTGTATTCTTACATGTAATTTTTGTTCATTTCTATTTAGTCATGTATGTTATTCTTTCTAGTATTACTCTTGAATTGGAACCTTATTTGAGCACATTTCCCCACAATCATCTTTTTAAAAAATTGCCCAAACTTTTCCAGTAATCATAAATTGTTACTTTTATCTGCATATTTCTAATCCATTTGTAAATTATCTACTTTCTTATATGTGGTATCTGAATCAGATCACATTTTAATTTTTTCATATGAATACCTAATTATATAAGATCTCTTAAAACATCTTTCATTTCCCTCCAATATTTTTAAAGATCTATTTATTTATTTCAGAGAGAGAGCATACATGTGTGGAAATGGAAGGCACAGAGGGAGAGGTAGAGAATCCCAAGCGGACATCCTGCTGAGCGTAGAGCCCAACACAGAACTTGATCTCATGACCCTGCAACCATGACCTGAGCCAAAATTAAGTGTTCGATGCTTAACCAACTGAGTGAGCCAGGTGTCCCTATTTCCCACTGATTTATTTGCTGACCTTTCATATGTTAAGTGTTTACTCCAATCTACTTTTGAATATTCTATTGCTACTCATTTTGTATGCTAATAAATTAATTTTCATTAAGGAGACTTTATAAAATATTTTAATATTTGTTATGTCTATCATTATTCAAGCACAGCATAGTTTTTTTTTCACTTTTCAATTATGTCATTTAGGAGTGTTTTATAGTTTTTCTACATATATATTTTAGATACACTTGTTAAGTCTATCATGCAAAAACATTTTTAAATGCTCTCTGTGAATCTAATTTTATAGTTCAGGTAGAAACATACCAGTCAACAGAGTTTTGCTGAATTTGTGCTTAATGTTGAGGTATGTAGCAAATATTAAAGTCTAAGGTGAGTTAAAAGTGTAAAATTAGTGGGATTGTTATAAGTGCTAATATGAAGAAGTATAAAATTTTAATAAAGAAAAAAGTGAATCACAAAATTAGACTTGCTTTTAGCAAGATGGTGAGCCACAAGTTCAGAAAACAGTGATTATGTTTACTATTAAGGCAGACTTGGGTCTTAATCATTGGTACAGTAATTGGCACAAAGAGGCATTCAATAAATTTTTAAAATCAGTTATACAATATATGCAGATGTTGAATCTACATGACCAACATTAATAATCAAGAGAGGAAAAAAATTATTAATAAAATTGAAAAACAAAATTTTTGAGTGTATGACTATAGGGAAGGTCTTTAATCCCCTGACCTGTAAGCTTTATGGTGGTTATAATAAAGAACAGAATAGGAAACCTATGCATCATGAAAATAATATCATAATATATTTGTTGTAAACCAAGACTGGTCTTATATAGTTCATGAAATTAGAAAGAGAGTAAAGGGTATGACTTCTCCATTGACCACAGAAATCTTTCTCTAATAATGATAATAATAATAATAATAAATCATATGGCAATGTATTTCTGTCCTAACTTCCTTCATCGCTGTGATAGTCTTCTGTAATTTGGCTTAGATGATACTTTAAATAACAGAAAACTGAGTTTAATACAGCATTAATTTGACCTAATAAGATTTTTCTTATTATCATATGATACAGCATGAAGAAGCAATGATGTAGCAAATAATTACTTATCAACAGTTATGCTAGGCTCTGAGGGTCCAAAGATGAATAAAATGAAAATCCCCTAAGAAGATCACAGTCTAATGTCAAGGCAGGCATATTTTTTCTGGAGATTTATTTTTAATAACATGAAACACTCTTATCCCCCTAGCCCCAATAAATTCACTAAAAGGAAAGCTGTCTTCATTAAAAATATCAATGTTTACATAATTCCTCATTAATGCTTCACAAATAATGGAGAGAATTAATGGTGTGTTTTTCTGCATATTTCAGTTGTGAATGATAATCACACAAAACAAAGCAAAGCAAAATAAACAAACAAAAGCAGCCAGTATGAAAAGTACGGATGAAATCAATTCACAGTTTGATAGCACTAGCTTTCCCTGCAGTCTTTTTGCATGTACTATAATATATTTATGGTAAGCACTTGTGATAACGCCAGCAAAATTTTTCCATCTTACTGCATGCTTAATTTCATCTAACTTGTTTTATGGCAGTGTGCTGAAACACAGAGTGAAGCTCTGTTTAAACCATTTGTCTCTGTTTCTCTTTGCAGAATGCCAACAGATTTGTTTGAACCAAAACAAAATGCATAAACAATCATGTCTTCTTTAAGCTAACTATACAACCTAAATTCTAGAACTTATTTTTATAATATACTGAAATTTAGTAATTAAAATTCTGATTCTGGTCCTAGCAACTTCCTTTTTTATTCCTTTTTTCTCAAGGTGAAGAATGCTTACTCATTTTCTTTAGGTTGTTGTGCTGCATATTGTTTTGGTTTTATAAATTACATGATGCAAATAGCCACTTTATTGAAAATAAGGTAATTTCAGGTCAACAGCTAGTTAAACGTGGCATTTTTACCCTTTTTTGGAGTATCAGACCTATGATGTGGTGACATGTCCCTGATATATTTTTCAATTTTGAGAGCACCTGTAAAATTTTTCCTGCTTGAGTTGCTAACATCGAACTATTTCCCACAACATTTAGTTTTGTCTACTCCTTTCACGTCTGGTTTGCTGACAAGCAGTGTCACCCTAAGAAATGCAGAATCTCAGACCCCTCCATAATTACAGAATCAGAAACTGAAGATCCTAAGGTAACTAATACACACATGAAAGTGAGAGAAGCATGATTTACTGAGAACAAGGTGATGAAGGAGATATCATACAAGAATGGTTCATTCCTGTATTAGTTCTTACTGCTACTAGGTAGGGATGGAAAGGACTGGGTAATTGTTGCTTTTGCTTAAGAAGAAGAGCTCATAGAGTCATATTATTTGGGTTTAAAAAAGACCCAAAAAGATATTAGATATTAGATATTAGATAATCAGTAATCCTATTTTTACATGAGAAAACTAAAGATATATTATTTTTTCACTTACTGGTACTGTCATTGTTATTTTGAGATAGCATAATGCTTACTTACAGATACCAATGTATATGGATTCATGTCAGAATTGTAAAATACATATTTCTATAATGATGCTATAATTTGTCCCGAAAGGTTTTAAAGAATTCACAATGATACACAAACTATAACATCATATGTAAAATTAAAATAAAAGAAACAAGAAAAAAGAATGTAATGCCTGGATATACAAAAAATATATAGCTAAGAAAAACAGATGCCATATTTAGGTATAAGAGTTTTAGTTTCAAAGAAACAAAAGGAACCTGGTTAGTTAAATGAATTTACTGCAAAGATAAGATCAAGAAAAGCCATTTACTAATGAGAAGTATATTATTCTTTGTAAAATTGCAGACAAATTTCTCTGCTGTGTAATAAACAACATCTTCAAATTATTCTTAACAGAGGCACAGGTAGAATGAGTTTCACGAGACTGTGTTTTTTTCTTATAACGGCACTTAATATCAATTGGCAATATCATGTAGAATTACATTTTGGGTAAACAGTTCTGTTAGTAGGCCAGTGAGATCTGAATAACCGGATTTTGCTGATCTGACTGCAACCAATGAGTAACTAAATTTCAACTATAGAATGCTTTATGGAAATTACTTTCTCTAAATATTGTTTGAATATAGCTATTGTTTTTGTCATATCAAGTACAACTGGTGCACATAAAAGTTTTGTTTGCATGGACGGGACTGGAAGAGATTATGCTGAGTGAAATAAGTCAAGCAGAGAGAGTCAATTATCATATGGTTTCACTTATTTGTGGAGCATAACAAATAGCATGGAGGACAAGGGGCGTTAGAGAGGAGTAGGGAATTTGGGTATATTGGAAGGGGAGGTGAACCATGAGAGACTATGGACTCTGAAAAACAGTCTGAGGGGTTTGAAGTGGTGGGGGGGGTGGGAGGTTGGGGTACCAGGTGGTGGGTATTATAGAGGGCACGGCTTGCATGGAGCACTGGGTGTGGTGAAAAAATAATGAATAATGTTTTTCTGAAAATAAATAAATTGGAAAAAAAAAAAGTTTTGTTTGCATACTTGTTCACTCTATTCCTTGGGTTTGCAGGGAAGAATAAATATTCCTGGCAACAAATCTTGCTACACACCCTAAAAGAGATAACAGAAACTTTGGAGAGAAACGAAATTCTCTCCAGTGATCTAAAGCACAAATATTCCATTAAACATTTACTCATCTATTTTCTAAATTCCTCTGTTACAAATAGTAGAATTGCATGATAATATTCTTCACTTGTAAAGGCAAGATCGGTTCTGATTAAGTATAATAGAGTCTCATTGATTAAGTATAATAGGTCTCATTGTATTGAATGTAGTTCCACGGGACTCTACCAAGATCCATGGGTCTCCTCACCTAGACCTAGACTAAAACAGTGACTCCTCTTCAGGCTTACTAGCCTCGTGGTAAAGAGGAGGAGCACAAGAGAGCCAGAGGGGAATCACACAATCATATTTACAGCATCCACTCTAGTGGGGCAATGCTGTTCTATGACCGACCATCTTGTTCGCCAAAGCGTGTCAGCTGACCAAGCCTAAAGTCAATGAAACAGGAATTCACAAACCTAGAAGATGAATTATAGGTAGGGGAAACACACTTCTACCTAACTTCTACCTAACTTGTATATAACAGAGTGGAATATTTTCTATTCAAAGGAACAATAATTCCTGAAGCTCAGCAAGGCTGGCTGGGAGTCAGGCAGCATGGATTTGAACCCTTGATCAATTACTGTGTTAATTTGGCAGTTATTCAAAGTATCTGAAGTTTAGCTTTCCCTCTGCAAAAGAAGATAATATTCATCCTATGAACACTTATGATGACAGTAAATCATTGATTTTTGTCTCCCTTCTTAACTTCATTCAAAAGTGATTAAAAGGTCTGAGTCTAAATTCATTGTTTTAGAATTGAGTTCATCACAAATGAAAACAATGCTTTCTCAAAGATGTGCTAAATGGTAAAGACTGTGAGTACTTAGGATATACGCTTATTCAATCATGCCAACCAATTCCCAGTTTTTGTTATCATTGAAACTTGACTAGTGAATATCAGCTAGTGAGTATCAATGCAAATCAGTGGTTTTTAAAAACTGATTGTAGAGTATTGGAGTTTTATGCTTAAAAATACACAAAACTGGTAGAATTCCTTGGTTAGAAGATTTTTTAGAAGATCAAAAAATATTTTCTGTGTCTTTCAAATGTTCAATTGTAGATTTCATAAAATGGTGGTATCCTTATATTTCCTTGGGGCATACTAACATATAATAATGGAACTATTTCCAAAATGTTCCTAAAATGCCCTCTGTTATATAAGGGTTATTCTTTGAAAACAGACTTATAATCTCTTCTGTTATCACACTTAAACTGCAGAGCAGTTTTAAGTTTCATATTTTTTAAATATTATGTTGCACTCTCACTGTTTATACTTTATAATCTTTGCTAAACAAGAGCTCTTTCTAGTGGTAGTAGTGTTCAGCTTACTTTCTGTCACTGTTCCCTTTTGATTGCACTGTTCATATTTTCTCTAATCAATGTTTTTGTGCAGAGATATTTTTATGTTACTTTTCTTTTTGGTAATGTTAAGTTAAAAACTACATAATATAATTCATGACTCTACATAGAGTATATAATATACATATATCTCATATCTTACATATATATTGCATGATTGTATGATTGCAGAACTTCAGGTATTTAGGAATCAGAGGGTTTCTCATAGATAGGAGAAGAAGGGTGTGGTTGTTGCCCCCTGTTCAGTTTGCTATAATAAGATACCACAGATTGGGTAGCTTAGACAACAGATACTTGTTCTTACAGTTTTAGAGACTGGTAAGTCCCAAGATCAAGGTACTGGACAACTTAGTTCCTCTTTCTATTGGAGATAAACTCCTTGCCTTAGATGGTGGGAAAAGAGATCCTCTCTCTCTTGTGTTTTCTTTAAAGGGCAATAATCCCACTTATGAGGACTCCAATCCCATGACCTAATTAGCTCCCAAAGGTTCCACTTCCAAATACTATTGCATTGGGGGTTAGATCTTCAATGTATCAATGACACTAATCAGTCCATACCACCTACATATTAAATATAAGTTAAGCTTAATTTTTAAATTTTAATTAAACATATACAAATAGATTGTCCAACTTTATCTTTCTATTTTTTATTATATTATGCTCTTCTAAAGTGTACATAGGAGACCAATAGTTAAAGTACAAATGCAAAGTGCTACGAGAAAAACAAACAAAACACAAGGGTAGTCAACAGTGGGAAGATGATCCGGAGACAACTCCATCCCAAAAGCCTGTTTATGCAGCATAATTTAGTTTGACCCAGTCTCCTTTTGCACAAGAATTTTACAGATGAACTGATTTCCAACTTCTCAGGTAGACTTCTATACACCTATGCTAACTATGAAGTAAATCAGCATCTCTTAAAGATTTAAGTTCGTCAATGAACTGAAACTTTCATTTCAAAATCACTCTTTTCTATTTTATAACAGTTTATTTGAGATAAAATACTAATCCATAAAATATATCCATTTAAAGTATACAGTTCGGTGGCTTATAGTATACTCACAGAGATGTATAGCCATTAGCACTGTCTACTTTTAGAACATTTTCAGCACCCCAAAATGGAACTCCATACTCATTTGCAACCACTTTCCATTATCCCCTCTCCCAGAACTTGACTATTTGCTTTTTTGTGTATTAACAATCTATTTTACCTTTACTGATTTGCCTACTTTAGATATGATATCAATGGAATCATACAAAATGTGGGTTGTTTTTGTTTTTTTAATTTGGCTTTTTTCACTTAACATAATGTTTTCAAGGCTCGTTTATGTTATAGCAAATTTTGCTAGTATATTCCCTTTTTTGCTGAATAATATTCTATTGTATGGATATACTGCATTTTTTAATCTATTCATCAGTTCATGGAAATTTGGGATTTTTACACTTTATGACTACTATTAATAATGATGTTGTGAATACCTGTATACCAGTTTTGGTATGTTCATGTCTTTAGATCTCTTGTTTATAATCCTTGGAGTGCAACTATTGGATTTTATGGTAACTTTCTGAGAAACTACCAAACTGATTTCCAAAGTGGCTGCATCATTTTACATTCTCACCAATTATTTATGAAAGTAAAAATGTTTCCTTAATCTTGCTAACACTTGTTATTGTCCAGTTTTTTTTTATTATTATAACAATCCTAGTGGGTTTGAATTATATCTCATTATGGTTTTGTTTTGCATGTCCCTAATGAATGACTAATGATGTTGAGCATCTGTTCATGCACTCATTGACAATTTGTATATCTTCTTTGGAGAAATATCTGTTCAAATCTTTGCCCAATTTTTAATGTTCATCTGTAGACTTTTTTATATATTCTAGAAACAAGTTATTCGTCATATATATGACTTGAAAATATTGTCTCTGAATCAGTGGACTGTCTTTTCAGTTTATTGGTAGTATCTTTTAAAGCACAAAGATTTTTAACTTTGATGAAGTTTTAATTAATTTTTTTTTTTTTGCTTCTGTTGCTTTTGTTTTTGGTATCATATCTAAGAAACCACTGCCTAATCTAATGTTTCAAAGATTTATTCCTATGGTTTCTTTTAAGATGTTTATAGTTTTATATATTAAATATGGTCCATGATTAATTTTGAGTGATATTTTGCATACACATGCTGGGAATTTGGTTTCATTTTTCGCTTGTGGATATTCAGTTGTCCCAGCACTATTTGTTGAAAATAATACTTTACTTTCTCTTATTACATTGTCTTGTCTCCCTGTCTAAAATCAACTGAGAATAAATATAAAGATTTATTTTTGAAATTTCCACCCATTTTTATTACTCTGTATTGTCTACCCTTAGGCATGTACCTGACAGCCATGGTTACTGTAGCCTAGCAGAGAGTTTGAAATCCTGCAGGGTGGGTACTCAACTTCGTTCTTCCTTTTCAAAATCATTTTCACTATTTGGAGTTCCTTGAATTTTTATATAAAGACTAGAAAATTTCTGTAAAAAATATATATATAGCTGGGATTTGGATAGAGATAGTGTTGACTCTGTAGATTAATTTGGGGAGTATTGCCATCTTCATAATATCAAGTTTTCCAGTCCATGAAAAAAAATAGATCTTTCCATTTTTAGGTCTTCTGTAATTTTTTTTCACAATGGTAAAAATTGCAGAAATTCAAATACTTTTCTATATTGACTTCTTTAATGTAAAATTATGTTTAAAGGCTTTGGCATCATACTAGTGATCTTCCTCATGGGGTATTACCTTTGGGAATATTATGTAATTTTAAGAATCTAATTAGGAAGATGATTTTTAAATCATTTCTCTTTATTGACAACAGAAATATATAAAAATTCAAAATTTTTTCATAGTTCAGTGTTCTTGGTTCAGAACTCTTGATGAGAAAACCTCCAAACTGATATATTACTACTTAGAAATCTATTATAACTAATATTTAAGATTAACTTTATAGTGCATTTAAAAAGAGGACTATATGGCAGGAAATTATATGTCTGATATTTTAAATGAGTATTTTAATTATATTTTGTAGAATTTTAAATCCCCACACTCAATCAAGACATACTCATCTGGGGGCACCTGGGTGGCTCAGCGGGTTAAGCCTCTGCTTTTGGCTCAGGTCATGATCTCAGGATCCTGGGATCGAGCCCCCCATCAGGCTCTCTGCTCAGCGGGGAGCCTGTTTCCCCCTCTCTCTCTGCCTGTCTCTCTGCCTACTTGTGATCTCTCTCTCTGTCAAATAAATAAATAAAATCTTTTAAAAATACTCATTTACAAACAATTTTTTGAATTACTATACTTTTTTCAGTAAATAAGGTGAACATGACCCATATAATTTAGATCACTCCACTAATAGAAGGAGGATTCATTTACTCTTGACAATATTATGGCTCTTCTAATACTATCCTGCATTGTTTCTAAAATTTGAAAACTTTATAGTTAGGGCTGCCACATTGAGCTAATATACATATATGAGACCCAGTTAAATCTGAATTTCAGATAAATGAGAAATAAGTTTTTAGTATAATTGTGTACTATTTCATGGGACAAAATTATACTGAAAGAAATGTATTATATTCTGAGATCCAAATATATCTGATCATTCTGTTTGTTACCTGGAAATCCTATACACAGTATGTGTTCTAATATAGAGTTGATAAGTAACTGGATAGATTTTAGAAACTCAATAATTATTCAAGATTGTTCTTTAATAACACACACTGACTTCCATTTATTGATTTCAAGACACATAAGAAAGTTTGTGAACTCCTACAGACCAAGATTTTATCTGCACAGTTCCCTTTAAGAAAATATTATATAAAATCATTTTCAATTCAAAGATCATTTAATGCCTTGCAATACCAAATGAAATTTGGCACTTTACAAGACATACTTTCTTAGTTAATTATATAATTTAGTCAATTCTAGTCAATTTTACATCATAATCTTCTTCATCTTTATTTAACTGAATCATACTAGTACTTTTTCCCTCATTAAATGGTGATGAAGAAACTGAAACTCAGATAATTCCTCAAGGCCTTATAGTTGCTGATACTATAATTAAATGCTGATCTGTCTTATTTTATATCCTATATGCTTCCCTTACATACTTTTTATGCTTTTAAATGTTTATATATGGCTACCTGCCTTTATCTAAAGGTAAATATTCACCATGTCCCTCATTTTTTATGCATGCACACCTGCACTTCGAGATATTATCTAAAACTAAAATATACTGATTAATTTAACATTAAAACTTTTTTATTAGTGAGTCCTGAAAAATACTATACATACTTTATATTTCGCTGATAATGATTCATTCAATTTTATTATGAAGAACACTAAAGAACAAAATTTCCTTGTTTATTATTTTAGCACTTCTAGAGACATTTCAAAAGAATAATTTTGATTATTTATCCTACAATATGCAGTTATTCCTTATATAAGGAAATATTAAATGATGCCAGATCACTAATTAAAGTAGAACCTTCAATTTATTATATTTGGTATATTAATGCCTTTATGTTCTTTAGTATTGCTCCAAGGTAAAAGAAGCATTTATATTCAGGACAGTTTATAGATTCCAGCTCTCTGGTACCTAGCAAAGTGAAATATAAGTGCTGCTCGTCATTTATTGGATACAGGGTTAGGTTTTACTCGGATGACACAAACTGCTTTTCTAACATAATTCCCCTGCAGTGATTTAACCAACCAAAAATATCAATAAATCATAAACGAAATTTTGCTTTAGGTTGAATCTAGTTTAATCATATTTTTGCCTGAAAAAAAATCTTACTTATAAGATTTGGGGTTATCTACTATGCATATATTATTGAAAGGCATCACCTACTAACCTTCATGAATCTATGATACATTTTCAAAGTGTCAAAGAGGAAAATGAAGGCTTTTATTATCTCTTTATGAAATTGGCACATAACCAACATGACAGATAAATTATACATTAAAAACTACAATAATCTATAACTATCTAGGCTCCTAGTAATTTATACTCCAAATTTCCAATACTTGCTACCATTCTTTGCTAAATCTAACAGTCTCAGCCCCAGGTTTAGCCAAAGGCAAAGCTGTGAGGTGTTTGAAATTTGCCTGTACAATTTTCAGCCTTCCTCTTTTATACTCTTCTCCCAGAGTAGCACATCTTAATTCAGCTCTATCATGTTTCCTAGGCTAAGTTTTTAAGACACTTTGCATACTATTTTCATTCTTTACTCAAAATTATGTGCTACACATTCCAGAATTATTTATAACTTGATGTCTGCTTTTTTCATTTATTCAACATAAATTGAGTAGACACTGGGTGCAAGTCACTGACGCCAAGTTCTAGGAACCAAAGCTCCTTTAAAGAGCTCATAGGCTATTGTCTACATAGAAACAAAGACAAATAAGAAACGGGAGATATCCAAGAATAATACAAACACCATATTTTTACCTAGCCCACAGGGTGCCATGCCCTCTTGGTTTTATTGCTATTTCCCTGGTAACAGTTTCTCAGAGCTTGTGCTATTGCTTCTTGTCTTCCAGCAGTTTGGAGAATCCAGGGATCCATCGTGAGCTTTTTCTCATCTACACCCACTCCTTCCTTGATGCTCTCATACTTTCCAATGGATTCAAATAAGCTGATGGTCTTCCAGATTATCATCTCCATCCCTGAGCTCCTCTTTGAGTTCCAGACTAACATCTAAACTTCTACTTGGCATCCACCCTTTGATGCTTAAGAAACATCTCACATTTAATATGTAAATTACAACTCTTAACCTCTTCCTTTGCCTCCTATTCCCTGCACCAGGCCTTCCCACCAAAGGTATGTCATTGCCTTTATCCCAGATGCTCATGGCAAAAAGCTATTCCTCTTTTTATGTGCTACCTTTCAACCAATCCTTCAGCAAATGCTACAAAACTGTACTGTTAATTCTATCAAGTTTAGTTCTTCCATTTCTGATTTGTTTTATAAGCCACAATGATTTTTTCCCCTCAACTATAGTAATGGAAACTACCCTAGACTCTCGTTTCCACTCTGTTCTGTCTTCCTATAATGTATTCTCTATCACCTTGAATGTAAGGTACTTAAAAGAAAAGAGATCATGAGTTGCTTTCAACTCTCAGAATGTTAGGTCACACTTGGAATAACATTTGAAGTTTGTAGCATAGCCAAAACACCCTATGTGAGCAGACCTTTGTCAAAGTCTTTAACTTCATTTCCTAAGGTCCTCTCCCCTGCTCACCAATCCAATCACACTGCTCTTTTTGTCATGCCTTGAATACATCAAACATGTTTCTGCCTTAAAGCCTTTGCATGCACCATTACTTTTCCCTAGAATATCCTTTGTATAGTCACCTGGTTATAGCCTGGTATACTCTAACCATTTAGGTATATTCCTTCACCTATCACCTCCCTATTTAGGTCTCACTGGACCAGTAACAGTAAGAGACATACTGTGTCTCTTCTGTAAATCAACTCTTACCTATTATCTCCGTCCTATATATTTTATTCCTCTTTATAACATTTGTTCATGACATTAATAAGAAAGAAAGAGATATTTGATTATGTTCTGTGTCCTTGACAACAAAGTAAGTCCCCCAAAGGCAGAAACACTGCTATTCTCTCAATACTTAGGGAATAATTGATAATATAAAATAACTCTCTCCTCTTTTCTATGGCATGTCACAAAGTAAATGCTTGTGTCCAATATCTCTATATTTGATCTTCCACTTTTTCAAATTTAGATCTGCATTCTGTCCCTCCACTCCATTAAAATACCTCTTGTTACTCTTAATCTCACAAAACAAACTGAGGGCTTCCGGGGCGAAGTGGGTAGGGAGAGGGTGGTTGGGTTATGGACGTTGGGGAGGGTATGTGCTATGGTGAGTGCTGTTAAGTGTGTAAGCCTGAAGATTCACAGACTTGTACCCCTGGGGCTAATAATACATTATATGTTAATTTTAAAAATACCTCTTGTTCACATATAAGAGAATAGGAACTTTCAATCATTGTCAGTTATAGAGACAATTGGTAAAATCCTTCTGGAGACCATTTTTGCAATATCAAATCAAGTTTTCAATGGATCTATGCTATAGCCAAGAAACTCCATATCTAGCTATATGCATCAGAGAACATAAAAGCAGTCATGTGCACAAATGTTCAAAGCAGAATTATTTGTAATGAAGAAATACTGGATATAAGTGAGGTACCCATAATTAGAAGAATGAGCAAATACATTTTGGTATATTTCCATATTTATGTTTAGCAGTTATAACCCATTAAAAAAACTATATGTATCCTCATTAGTATCTAGGGAATTTAATATTGGGTGAAAAACTCAAATATCATAACTCATTATTATATTTATAGATATTGATAAAAATTGAAAAACACCTAGTAAACAATATTGTATGTGCAGTGTGTGTGTGTCTGTGTGTGTAGTTAAAATATAGACATGAACTGGATATTTTCATGGTTAAACCACTGAGTGAAGAAAAGGACAAACCCAAAGTCTCTCTACCTCCCTCCCTTTTGTGCTCAGCAACAATTCATAAATCAATATTCAACTTCCAAGTCATTTTTAAATTTATTAAGCTAGAACTTCGTAGGAGTGCTTACAACACTGACTCCATCTTTGGCCTTTCATCTTGTTCAAGTCTGTGCAATGACCTCCCTTGGGTCTACATTTTCCAGACCCTGAGGAGGGTAAGGCATACCCTGATTAGAATGTAGGAAGAATGTTCAGATCTTACTTAAAGTGGCACATGGAAGGCTCTACTTTAAAGATTTTTTATTTTATTTATTTGAGAGAGAGAGACAGTGAGAGAGAGCACGAGCGAGGAGAAGGTCAGAGAGCGAAGCAGACTCCCCATGGAGCTGGGAGCCTGATGTGGGACTCGATCCCGGGACTCCAGGATCACGCCCTGAGCTGAAGGCAGTCGTCCAACCAACTGTGCCACCCAGGCGTCCCTTTAGATAACTAATAAAGATCCTAGTAGAGATCCTCTAGGACACAGATGGCGCTACTTTACATAACTACCCTGTCACCCCACCACCTCACCCCCTTGCTGTGTAAAAGCTGGGGACTGATGTCCAGACTTGGCAGAGAATAGCTGTGTGGCACAGCTAAGTAACATCTGATTGTTTGTCCGCTCCCCACCCCCCAAATCTTCATATTGCATATTTCAAATATTTTTGTTCTGATTTGTTGCCTAAGAAATCTCTGTTTTGATTAAGTGTGTGTCATATAATAGCCCATGCTGTGATCACCCTTTAATGTCTATTATATAAAAATAAGATGGGTCTCAGATTTATTTATGTATTTTTAGAGGGAGACAGAACACACACATACACATGCAGGGTTGAGGGGCAGAGGGAGAAGGAAAGAGAGAATCTCAAGCAGAATCCCCACTGAGCACAGAGCCTCACATGGGGCTTGATCTCACCAGCCTGAGATCATGACTTGAGCCGAAATCAAGAGTCGAATGCTTAACTGACTGAGCCACCCAGGTGCCCATGGGGGGAGATTTTAAAATAATATTTCAATTACTTAACACTTATAGAACTAATTAAATTTCCCATTGCTTTAGGTGTCTCTTTCAAAGTATTATATTTTCTAATATGAGTCAATTTAATTTGTAAATTTATTTTCATAAAAGCATTTATAATCTATATATTTTGGAGTACAGTTGATCCTTAAACAACAGGAGTTTGAACTACACTGGTCCCTTATACACAATTTTTTTAAATACAGTAGAGTACTGTAAATGTGTTTTCTCTTATGACTTTCTAATAACACTTTCTTTTCTCTAGTTTATTGTACAAATGCAGTCTCCAATACATATAACATATAAAATGTGTTAATTGCCTATGTTAGTAGTAAGGGCCCTGGCCAGCAATGGGCTATTAGTAGTTAAATTTGGGGGGAGTCAAAAGTTATACATGTATTTTCAACTGTGTTGGGGGTGATTGCCCCTAAACCCCTGCATTTTACAAGAGTAAATTGTATTTCTTCATTTATTGATATAATATTTACATCCAGTAAGATCACAAAATTCAATATGAATAGCTATGTGTTTTACTCAGGCATACATGCATATAACCACCTTAGAGACCAACACACTGAGCATTGCCATCATTCCCAGAAGGGTCCCTTGTGCCCTTTGTCAGTAACCACTATTCTGACCTTTAAATTTATAGATTAGTTTTGTCTTTTCTTGCACTTCTTGGAAGTAGAAACATACCCTAATGTGTGTCTAGCATCTTCTGCTCAAAATAAAATTTTTTAAAAATCATTCATGTTGTGTGCACCACTGATATACTTTGATTACCATGCTGGGTCCCATTTTATGACTATACCACAATTTATTTATTGGTTTTTCACTAGATGAATATTTGGGTCATATATAGAATTTGGCTTTTATGAATAAAATTGCCATGTATACTTTTATGTATCTTTTGTGCAAATATGCATTATTTTCTCTTGACTATAAATCTAAAACTACATCACTCTATTTTAGCATTAGATATTGTTGGATAGTTCTCTGAAGTGAATGCAGGAATTATACTCTGGGCAATTATCTATCAGATTTCTAGTTGCTCTATAATCTCCCTAACTTGTGTATTTAGTTGTTGTTCTTGATCAGTCCTTAGGGTGGGGGCTGATGTGGTAGAATCTCCTTGTGGGTTTAATTTGAACTTATTTTATGCTAATGATGTTAAGCACATTTTAATATTTGGATATACTATAGTGTGAAGTTATTGATCTGAATCTATTCTTTATTTCTTCTATCTGTAAGGCCTTTAGGAGATTTATATGTAGTAAATATTTAATCAGAGTATCTGGTTTGACTTTTTATTTTATGAATGATACACTTTATTGAACAGAATTCTACATTGTAATGAAATCCAGTTAATCAATCTCTTATAGGAAATTTTTTTCCTATTTATCAAATAAATGTTTATCTCAAACTCAGTAAGATATTTATGATTTCTATTCTAGAAATGTTTTCTCTCACAAGTTAATTTTTGAGCTAGTGATGTAAGTATGAAGGTTAGTATTTTCTATACAGATATTTATTCATCACAATGTACTGAAAAGAAATTCATTTCCCTAGTGATCTATAGCAGCATTTTATCATGTCGAGTATTTCATATTTGTTCTCTTTCCATACTCTGTTTATTGGTGTTGCCTTTTGTGCATAATTCTGTCAATAACACCTTGTTTAATTACCATAGTTCTGTATTGGGTTTTAATTTTTGATAGTGTAGGTCCTCCCTGATTTTTCTTTTACAATATTATTTCTGGTTTATGTAAGCCTCTTCTATTTTCATGAAAGAAGGAAAGAAAAGGAAAAAAGAAGAGAAAAAAGAAAAATCAAGAAGAAAAGGAAAAGGAAAGAAGGAAGGGAGAGAAAGAGAGAAAAAGAAAAAGAAAGAAAGAAAAAGAAAAGATAAAAAGTGAGATAATCTTCTGAGATGTTGAATGATGTTGCTTTACACCTCAAAATATTGAGTCTTCCAATATAAGAAACATGGAATGAACCTGTGTTTATTTGGGAGTTATATAATATTTCTCAGTAATATTTTGTTTTCAGTACAGTTTTTCCAACATTAAGTGGATTTATTTCTAGGTTTATATTTATATCATTATAAATGGAAATTTTAAACATTATCTTTGCCATTTGATCATTTGGTTGGATGGAAATACATATATTCTTTTTATATAAATTAATAATTTTTATACATAAATAAAATTTGAAATATTAATGGAAATATTACTTTTTCTTTCACCCAATATAGCATCAATTGTCAATAATTTTTAAATGTTTCTCCTGTTTCTTTCCATGCTACCCATTTCCCAAAATGCTTTGAGAGTCTTCATTCATTTTCCCTCTATTATTCACAATTTGAAATCCCCCTGTCTTAGATCTCTTCCCAAAACTATAATACCCACACTCTTCAATATGTCAGAAAAATGAAAGAGGCTTTTATTTAACAGGACCCATTTAGTTTAAAAGAAAGTTGTAGCTGTAAATGGCATGCTTTCTAATACAATTAATGAAACAATATTGTGTCATACTTTACTGAAGTGATACTCTACTGAAATCTGTACTCCTCAGAAAATATCTATTATTATTATAATATTTTAAATTCCTTAAATATTTTTTAAAATACTGACAAAGAAGTATTACCAAAAAGATTTGAGAAATGTTTTTGTATAAACAATCCCTTTTTTTTCCCAATATACTTAATACAAAATATTCCATTAGTTTCAGGTGTACAATATAGTGATTCAAATAGGTTATATATTGTGTTATGTTTCACCACAAATGTAGCTCCCATCTGTCACCATACAGTGCTACTACAGTATCATTGACTATATTCCCTATGCTGTATCTTTTATTCCCATGACTTATTCACTATGTAACTGGAAGCCTATATCTCCTAAGGAACAGAAATTAGTGACAGAGAAGTAAGTGGGAAAAAAAAAAATCAAAGAGGTTGTAGAGAAAATTCTCCCACTGGGAAAGGGTTGGATAAAATTATTAGAAGCCAAGGAGTTATGGACATTGGGGGAGTGTGTGCTGTGGTGAGTGCTGTGAAGTGTGTAAATCTGGCAATTCACAAACCTGTACCCCTGAGGCTAAAAATACAATATATGTTGATATAAAAATTAAAAAACTGAAAGCAAAAAAATAAAAAAGATTAGAAGCCAAACAATTCTAAGATTTAAACGTTCATATGTCAGTCTTTTGTCTGTATGCTTGCTTTTTCATGTCCCTCATTAGATAAGTTTATCACAGAAGGCAAATAGTCCTCGGTTTGCCACTGTACTATATTTTCTTAAATTTCATATTAGTGTTATATGAATCCAAGGAGTTTATTATATCTTGAATGAGAAATCTTTTCTTAAAACAATCTATTCTTCTGTTAGGGATTATCTATGCTTTTATAGAACCAGTGTACTAGTTCGTCAAATTAAATGCATGTTAAATAACATTACTAATTGTCACAAAAATTTGTTTTCCTCTAGGAATAAGCCAATGTGCTTCATATTTTAGGTAATAACTTTTGTATGTAGATGATATTGTGGAGAATTCTCTTAGGTTGAAGTGTCACATGGGTGCCTCTACATGTTTTAATTACATTGCACAAATACTTTATTTTTTTTTTAAGATTTTATTTATTTATTTGACAGACAGAGATCACAAGTAGGCAGAGAGGCAGGCAGAGAGAGAGGGGGAAGCAGGCTCCCTGCTGAGCAGAGAGCCCTATGTGGTGCTCGATTGCAGGATCCTGGGATCATGACCTGACCCAAAGGCAGAGGCTTTAACCCACTGAGCCACTCAGGTGCCCCCAAATACTTTATTTTTAAATCATAACTGATATCACAATTCCTTTTCTATTATCATTTTTGTGAGTAAGATATGATTGTGTATGATTTTTCTAGTTCACTTGACATTCATATTGGCACAAATCAAGGTATCCTGAAAATGCTGCCTTCTTGTATACTTAATGTCTTTCAGATTTGAAGACTGCCGATTTTCTAGAAATCCAGTATTTTCTTATTATGCTTGATAATAACAAAACTCAATACTTAAACATACTGAATATAAGGTTTTAGAGGGTAAAAGCCACTTATGCTATGTACCACCCTGCATGCATGTACACATGCAAACACACAATGTACTTGGAAACCACCCCCCACGGAGATGTTTTTCCTTCCTTTTATTTTTTTTTTCAAGATTTTATTTATTTATTTGAGAGAGAGAGAGAGACCAAGAGAGCCAGCAAGAGAAAGAAAGCATGAGCAGGAGAGAGGGAGAAGCAAACTCCCCACTGAGCAGGGACCACCACATGGAGCTAGATCCCAAGACCCTGGGATAATGACCTGAGCCAACGGCAGATGCTTAACCTAATCGACTAAGACACCCAAACACCCCTGTTTTTCCTTTTTTATGAAAAGAGAATCACTTCCTGTTTCAAATTCAATATCTTCCCTTATGATTACTAAAATTTTGGGCTAATCATTCCAAGTTGAATGACCCTTCGCTAATGCTCACAAGTTTCTTTTTTCAGAAAGATTGTTTTTTTAAATATGTGGACCCAAGGGATTCAGACAAATATTACAGATTTTAAAATATTATTTCAGATTAGACATAGATGTCCTTGATTCTTTCCTCCTTTCATTTATACTTCATTTTGTGTTCATAAATTATATGGATATCTATACCTGCCCACCCATAATAGATTCAAGCAACAAATAAAGTTTTTCATAACTTCTATATGTGTATGTGTTTGTACATATATATGGTTGTGTTTAAGGGGCAAATTTTAGAGGAAGAGAAGTCACCCTATGTGTACACATACTCTAAAATTCTGGCTATATTCCATTTGATTCTATTTCTTCTCCTCCTCTTCCTACCATTCTCCAAGAAGAATAACACTATTTCTAATAACTATATAGGAATTATTTACTAAATAATACCTTAAAGTAACATAACTGATTATAATTTTGTCCCATTTCTGCCTGAAATCAACTCTTCTAGTTTTCAAGTGATTAATCCTCATTAGATAGTAAGATTTATTCTAGGATTCATGACGATGATCATATTATAAAATTTTTAAAAAGGTACTTTGTAACTTCAATGTTAATTCCATTTTGTTAGAAGGAGAAAAATAATCCAGATTTGAAGTGAAAGCCAATTGTCTACATTTGTTATATATGATTGCATGTTTGGTTTGAGGGTATTCATGAAGTATTTTATCATGATGATAAATAATACAGATGATTTTGTTTAATTTCATTTTAATCCATTATAGACATTTAATCAAGGACATAAAAGTAAGGCGAAATTTGCCTCATTAAAATCACTTCAGAATTGTGCTTTCTTGGGAGGACTGATTCTTGGCAAATTTGTAATTATCACTTACTCAGACCTTATCATTATAGTCACAGTGATATGTGATGTAAACTTATCTGGATCATACAGGTTAATGTATAGAATAAAACTTTCTTTTCAGTATCAGTAATTTCAAGCACCCTATGAACATTTTTTCTGCATTACCATCTACATTCTTCTAAGGAGTAAAAAAACAAGATCATTTATTATCTCTTGGGGAAAGTAGCCTTATAAAACTGACTTGATTGAAACAAAAGACAAAGCCCCAAATAAAATGTCCTCTCAGTATTCTCTAAAGTTGTTACACTTTTTTTTTTTTTTACCATAAATGACTCTTTCTGACATAAAATACTTCTTTCCTTTACTTATCTTCTATTAGTTTTCTGGTTGAGGTTTAATTTAAAATAAAGGAATAGTAGATTCTAGTGTTAGATGGTAGAGAATTAGGGATGTAATACTCCACTTGTCTTTTCCCTGATGTGTGACAGAAATGCTCATGAAAATATAAAGTATACAGATATACTGATTTTTTTAATATTAAATCTAAATCAGTGTTGATAGTTTTCTTAAGATATTACCAAAACAGTGATGTAGCCCCTAAAACAAAATGACACAAATATAGAAGAATGTCTACTTTTCTTTGAAGAATTCCATCAGTTAAACACTTCTGTTTATGCCATTCTGTGCATTATTTTTTCCCTTAGGTGCAGATTCTGCATGTGGCTTAATTAATCTTATTAATTATTCTGTTCATATGTGCACTTATTAATCTTTCTGCCTTTATCTATTAAATAACATATTGAGACCAAGTTCAGCATATGGAATGATTTTTTTTTTTTAAATATCTGTTGCAGCAATACCTGTGTCCCATAGCTAAATAACCAGATAAGAGTGGCCTTATCCCCATGAACACTAGAATTTTCCATTACTCTTCAGATTAAATTCATGGTACATTATTTCCTTGGTCTCCAAGTTAATGAAAGCCTTTGGAAACCTTTACAGCAGAAAGAAAAGTCAAGAATATTCCATGCATGAGAAGAATTCCAATTGCCATTGCTGATTCTGAGTTGCAGGGACCCATGTACAAAGACTGGAAAGAAGCTTCTTGTAGCTAAGCGAGGTCTCTGGCTGACAGCCAGCAAGAAAATGGGGACATCAGTCCTGTAACTGCAAAGAACTGAACTTGGCTAACACACCTAAAAGATTTGCTTTTCCTCAGACCCTTCAGTATAGATGCAGCCCTGCAGTATCTTGATTCTAGCCTGGTGAGCCCCATATCAGATTTGAAAGCTACAATCATAAGTGGGTATTGTTTAAGCTACCAAGTTCATACAGTTTGTACAGCAGTGATAGAAAACCAATGTAGGCAAGTTCAAAAGAAGCTCTAAGGAGAGCTTAACAGTATTTCTAATTCTCTTTCTACCTTTAAAGAAATGCACGAAATAAGTTCACTATTAAGTTCCTATTCCCTTCCAAAATTCCCTTTTAGAGGAGTAATTGAAGTTTAACTGGTTTTATTTCTCACATTTTTTTGTCAACATTTCAAATTCATTTGGATTTTTGTGTTCTCTTCTGCACTGTTCTCTATTGTTTAATCATTTTTCAGTTTGTACTGTTAAGATTTTTAAATTTTTCTCTTTTATACTCTAATGGTCAGCCCTTGAAATTGGCTGTTACAATGTAAGTGTTAGAAATAAGCTCTAAATTAAAACATTTTATCTTTTTTGTATATATCTGATAATATTAGCAACATAACTAGAATAAAATTTGTATATTATCAAATATGGATACCAGTATTATTTAACTATATTTATTTAATTTTTATATGGCTGGATTTTCATTCAGTATCTCACAGATGGAATAGCACCAATATGTGCTCTTATATTTATATTAATTTGGTGCCCATGACAGGCAAATTGAAATGGAAGTACAGAATATAAAACTCAAGCTGTTGCTCATTGCCTTATATGATTGTTATAGGAATGATTTTTCCTTTAGTGTATTTTGATACTTGAACAAGAAAAAGTGTAAAAGTGGATGGTTTATTGTTTTAAGGGAGTGTTTCACAGTGATGTGGTTTAAACATTAAGTCTTGTAAATGGTGACTTTATCGCCTATCACTTACAAAGACCTGTTATTTTTTAGCAAATATTTGAAATACTCTATAAGAAAGTACCAGGCTGACAGAAGACTCATCTATTCGTGTATTCTCTTAAAATATAATATAATAAATGCACACAAAGCCTCTTGGTTATTTGTTGTCTTAGAAACAATCTCCATCACTTCAAAGAGAGTGGCAAATTTGTTATATAATGAGATATACTCCATTTCTCACTTCCTTCTATCAGCCAACCATAATTCTTTTCTCCATTAATACTTTATAAACACTTTCCTATTATTAATGAAACAAAAAAGACATACTAACTAGAAGAGGGGAAAGAAACTCAGATTTGCAATAATTGAATTTGTGCCACTACTGGCCTTTTAGAAAGTCATTTACCAGGTGAGAAAGTCATTTCTATTATGTGCTGTTACAATGCCTATGAGATTCATTTACATAGAATCCCTTGACACTATTATTACCTCTTCATCTTGATAATAGAAATGGTTCATTGTTATAGATAGTAGTGCAGAGATGAGTATTTACAGCTTCAGCATTTACTGAGTTGGTCTTCATATATACTATTAAACCATTCCCTGGAATTATGTGCTATATTTAAGTGAGTACATTTTTGTGTATTTGCTAATAAAGTTTTATCTGCTCTTATTTTAAGATCCAGTTCTAGCAATTTCAGAATAATGGATGTAGCTGAGATTGTACTTTACACAGCAGTAAGCCAGCTGCTGCCACTTAAAGAAATATTTAATAATATAGAATATTATCATTTGGCATAATAAGAAAACATAGTTTACCATTCTACACAATAAGATTAAAACTTGGTCCATATATTTAAAATATACTCTGCTTAAAAATGAATAAAATTATCTTACATTTACCCTCATAAATGTGAAATTTCTACTTATTGTGGGCAAGTAGATATTTTCATGGATGCTTAAATATTTCTATGTTTAGCCAATTATTTATTTAAAAAGCTGGAATTCTCCAACCTTAGTGCATATACACAAACTCTTTAAATGATATTTATATTTTATGTCGAACTTCATGCTCTTCCAGAAAATGTGGCTAAAATGTGCTTATGCTTTTTGGTGCATAAATAAAAGATATCTGGGGGTGGGGGTGGGGGGTGGGGAGAAGCACTCATTGCATCAGTATGGTTTTTGCCAAGGACTCTCCCTGACTTGGGTTTAGTTAGGCTCCTCTGAGCCCTCTTCACTACTAGATCTTGACATTGGGCTTTTGTTTCCTAGACAAATCCAATTCTAGCAGGAATCCTATTTGTCAGTTTAACAAAAATTCCACCCACTCTTAGTATCTAATCATCCAGTATGCTTTCAGGAAGAATCCTGTTAAGTTGGTTTAGGAAGAACCCCACCCATCCTTGGATGTCTCTTCTTAGTAATTTCCCATCCGTTGAGTCCCTCACCCTCTCACACTACTCGTTGGCCATAAATTCCCATTTGTTCTTGCATCTGGAGTAGAGCCTGGGATGTCTCCTCTACTGCAACAGTCTTAAATAAGTCTTCCATTTTAACAAGTGTCAGAATACTTTTTCCTTTAAGACTAGTAAACAAAACAAAATAAAAACAAGCAAACAAAACCAGTGAGATGTAAATATATAGAGAGAAAGAGACTTAAATATATAGAGAGAAAGAGACTTAATTTAAGGAACTGGCTGATAAGATTCTGGGGGTTAACAAGTCAAAAATCTGAAGGGCAGGCTAGAAAGATGGAAATTCAGGAAAGGGCTGAAGTTGAGGTGTTGAATCCAAAATCTATATGGCAGATTGACAAAATGCAAATTTACGTAGGATTTCTACATTATAGCTCTGAGGTAGAAATCCTTTTTGTCCAGAAACCTCAATTTTTGCTTAGGAGGTCTTCAACTGATTAGATAAGGCCTACTCACATTACTGAACATAATCTCCTTTACTTAACCTCAGCTAACTATAAATGTTAGTCAGATCTACAAAATACCTTCATAGCAACATCTACATTACTTTTTGACCAGACAACTGGATACTATAGGCTAGCCAAGTTGACACATGAAATTTATAATTACAAGCTGTTGTGTTCCAAACATAATGTCACTGTGCCAAAAAAAGTGTATGAATAATTAAAAAGTATATCCCAATTCTATTTAAATATGGAATTAACCTCATTTCCCTTGTCCCTATCAATATTCCATTATTCATGGATATTTGACTAATTCTTAACTGAAAATGATCTTTAAATCCAGGGTATGACCTAGTATTTCAAAAAATTTCATGAGTAAACATTATATAAGACAGGAAGGTAGAGGATTCATTCTCTTTCCAAAAATGTTGGTAGACATACTGCTCTCATCTTATTCCCAAGTAAGCTGTGTTTTTATAGACAAAACACTCTACTGAAACATTCTTAGGTTTTAATACTTGGAGTGTCTCAAATCTTTTAAGCAGTCCATTGGCACAATTTCTGGGAGTATTTATATCACTCACAAATGCCTTAGGGAAAATCATGGATTGCAGGGGCTTTCTTTTCTGTGTTAAAATTTCTGATTAATGCTTTATCATTCTAAAGAAAGATGGAAAATGATTATATAATCTGTGCCCAATGACTAGCAATTATTTTATCTACTTAAATATTTATTCCTGCAAAAGATTTATTTAGAGTCTGACAATTTCTACCTAAAAATTAAAGATATAGTAGAAATATATGACAAATAATTATTAAACTCTTCCTTCTTAGAAAGAATGCAAAATTTCAGATCAAAGAAATGATTATACTAGGAATATAAAGGTCATAAAACTCCACTCAATCAAAGTCAGAGCAAAGGCAGACACAAAGTGGCAGCTAGAGAATATGAGGGGTAAAACATGCAGAGAACCAGGGTGGGGGGAGTGCAGCAGGAAAGAACTATGAAAGCTTTTCAGGAAGAGCAGACAGTTCCCATAGTAACAAAACATAATGTTCTCTCAATGTAAAAGATCCTATTTTGAATGTGTTATTGGTGATTCATGTTAAAAAAAAAATGTAGTTTAAAGAACCTGGCAGAAGAATTTATATACCACAAGTCCAGGAAGCTATGAGTTGTTAAGAATACACTTGTAATTTCTGCTGTTAGATTTGTGTTCATATAAGATATTGATATTTAGCAGTGCAACTGATTCAGTCCATGAGGGCTTATCAGTATGAGAATAAGAATGACAATTAAATTAGCAGTCACTTCCCTTACCAAACCTTGTACATCACAAATGTGTCCATTCACAAAAAAGAACCCCTTTTTTCTCATTTGCACATGGGCTTGTAGTAGCTCTGTGTGCGTGCATACTTTTAAGCACGTGTATTTATTGAAAGAGAGAGACAGAGATATAAATGAAACTTCTATTTAAAAACATATACGCCAATATGGGAAAAGAAAGTTGTTGCAGATTTGAAAATTATTCAAAAATATTTACTTCGGCTATCCTCCACCTATGGGCAGAAGATGTATCTTAAAACGTGACCCTAAGAATAGCCATGCTGTTTGCATTTGTCAGTAGACTATGGAAGGTGTAAAGTGACAAAGGCTTAAAATATGTGTACTATTAATTCCTCTTAAACCTTTACCATCATTCTAAGAAAAACATGTACTGTCTAGCCTGTTGGTACAAAAAATATAAGAAAAATATGGATCAGATACATTTCAATTCAGCCCATCTTGGATCAACTAACCTCCAGCTGAATTTGGGAGTGTTTTGTTATGTATCAATAGTCAACCATTACTAAAATTGGCAACTAGAAATGGAGAGCTGTGATAATAAAATCCTAAAATAGGTAGAACTGGCTTTGGAAGTGAGAACAAATGAAGACAGGAAAAGCATAATAAAACTATTACTGGAGGCCTGAAAAACAGAAATCTGTCTGTTTCACCAACAGTAACTAAAAATGTACTTAAAGAATTGAGGTAGATTTTTGCCAGGCAGCATTTTGTAAGCACGAACTACCTTCTTTTGGCCACATATTACTAGGCTCTATAAGATGGAAGTACACTCAAAAAAACAATAACAACAAAAACAGGCCAATTTACAAGCAGAATTTAGAAAGAAAACTGTTCAGTCTGTTTTCTGTTTTCTCATTTAAAGTCTTGAAAATCAGCACTGTATTCTAACAGAAAGGACAATAATGAGCACACTGAAAAATCAATAACCTTCCTTGTATCCATAACATGAGAGAGAACACAGGACAACTCACTGCCCAAAAGAGTGGAGAGATAGACAAGCAAATATAAGGAGTCTTTGCTTACTGGAGCAGGGATTCACATGTGGAAACCAGAAACAGCCATAGGAATCAGTGCCAGGTAGGTATATCTAAACTTTAATCTGTAGAGTGTTATTTGAGAGTAGACTTGGATGAGGTATAAATTCATATGTATGGATCCCAAAAATCAAAAAAAATTCTGAAAAAGAACAAAATTGGAAAATTCATACTTACTGATTTTAAAACATATTTAAAATATACAGTAATCAAAATGGTGTATGACTTGCACAAAGACAGAAATCTAGACCAATAGAATAACATAGAAAGCCAAGAAATGAATCATTATATATATGGCCAAAAGACCTTCTACAAGGCTGTGAAATATAGTCAATGGGAGAAAAAACAGTCTTTTCAACAAACAGTATTAGGAAAACTGATTATCCACTTTCAAAATAATAAAGTTGGACCTTTAGCTTCCTTCATATGCAGAAAGTAACTCAAAGTGAATTAATGACCTAAACATAAGAACTAAAACTATAAAACTCCTAAAAGAAAAGATAGAAGAAACCTTCATGATATTGGATTTAGCAATGATTTCTTGGACATGAAAAACATAGACTTAAAAAGTAAAAAAAGAAAAACTAAGCTACATCAAACTTAAAAAATATTATGCATTAAAGGACACAATCAACAGAATGAGAAGGAAACCTACAGATTTGGATAAAGTATTTGCAAACCACATATCGGAAAAGAGGTTAAAATCCAGACTATAAAGAACTCCTATAACCCTACAACAAAAAATGAAATAAACTGATTAAAAACGTGTACAGGATTTAAACAGACATTTCTCCAAAAATTGTATATAAATGGCTAAATGTATATGAAAAGATACTCAACATTACTAATCACTAGAGAAGTACAAATCAAAGTACTATCAAATATCACCCAATACCCATTGGGATGGCTACTATTAAAAAAAAAAAAAAAAACAGAAAATAACTGTTGGCAAGGATGTGGAGAAAATGAAAACTGCATGTGTTTGTGGGATTGTAAAATGGTGCATCCATTTGGAAAATAGTATAGAATTTCTTCAAAAAAATTAAGTCTAGAACTACCTTATATTATAGCAATCCCATTTCTAGGTTTACATCTAAAATAATTGAAAGTGGTGTCACAGAGAGATATTTGTACATCTATGTTCATAGCAGTACTATTCACAATAGCCAAGAGATGGAAAAAAAAACCAAATAACCCTCAGTGGATGAATGGATAAATAAAATGTAATATATACACATTATGTATATATATATTATATATATGGATATATATGGATAAATAAAATGTAATATATTTTATATATATATAAAAAGGCTCAATAATACTCTTTTATATATTTTATATATATATATATATAAGAGAGTATTATTGAGCCTTAAAAAGGAAGGAAATCTTGATATATGCTAACACATGGATGATCCTTGAGGACATTATGCTGAGTATAATAAACCAGTCACAAAAAAACAAATACTGTATGGTTCCACTCATATGAAATATCAAAAACAGCCAAATTCATAGAAATGTAAAGTAGAATGTGGTCATCAAGGATTGGAGAAGAGTAGAAAAGGTGAATTGTTTAATGGGTACAGAATTTCAGATTTGCAAGATGAAAAAACTCTGGAGATCTGTTTCATAATAATGAGAATATATTTAATAATACTGCACAATGTACTTAAAAATGGCAAATTTGTGTTATGAGGGTTTTATTAACATATATATATATTTACATACTACTCTCAAATAACACTGTATAGATTAAAGTTTAGATATCCCTTACCTGGCATTGATTCCTGAGGCTATTTCTGGTTTTCGCCTGTGAATCTCTGCTCCAGTAAGCAATGATTCCTTGTATTTGCCTATCTCTCCAATCTTTTGGGTAGTGGTTTGTCCTCTGTTCTCCTTTGTGTTATAGATGTAAGGAAGATTATTGATTTTTTTAGTCTGTTCAGATACACATACACACATAGGCTAGTAGGTTGGCCCTAGGACAGAGAGATGAACAGCGTGAGGCAGCTCCAACTAAGGCAGCCAAGATCAGTAGTCCCCAGCCAAACTGCTGGTTAGTTAGCAGTAATAAATAATTGTAATTTTAAGCTGATAAATTTTAGAATGGTTTTTTATACAGAAATTATAATCCAATCCAGAAGGAAACAAATTGAGAATTACTTATGGCACAGATTTACATAATCTCAGGAATAGAAAAGAACTATGCAGGAAATTACAGATTATATAAAAATAATTTATTTTTTTCTCTGCCAAATTAATCATCAAATTGATTACTTTTAGGTGTTTATGTACCTTTTATCCACTTAGGTGTTTATGTACCTTTTATTCACTTTATTTTAAGATATTCAATTTCAAAATGTGACAAATTTTTCTTATCTCAGTATTATTATCAAGGTAGATTTATGAACTCCTTGGGATTTTTATGGCTATTTGAAGTTTAACAAAATGAATATAGTTATTTTATATATATATATATATATATATATTTATATATAAATAAAACTTACTAGACCCTGCATAAAGATTTGGATATATATTTTTGAACAAACCAAATAAGCTTAATGGTTGTATGGGTCTTTCATTGTGTTTGGTTAGACAGTAAGCAAATGACACACAAATATATTATTAAAATATTGATAAATTCCACAGCAAAGGAAACAGTCAACAAAACCAAGACAGCTGACGGAATGGGAGAAGATATTTGCAAACAACATATCAGGTAAAGGGCTAGTATCCAAAATCTATAAAGAACTTACCAAATTCAACACCCAAAGAACAAAGAATCCAATCAAGAAATGGGCAGAGGACATGAACAGACATTTCTGCAAAGAAGACATCCACATAACCAACAGACACATGAAAAAGTGCTCTGCACCATGAGGCATCAGGGAAATACAAATCAAAACCACAATGAGATATCACCTCACACCAGTCAGAATGGCTACAATTAACAAGTCAGGAAATAACAGATACTGGCGAGGATGTCGAGAAAGGGGAACCTTCCTACACTGTTGGTAGAAACGCAAGCTGGTGCAACCACTCTGGAAAACAGCATAGAGGTTCTCAAAAAGTTGAAAATAGAGCTACCTTATGATCCAGCAATCACACTACTGAGTATTTACCCTAAAGATACAAATGTAGGGATCCAAAGGGGCACATGCACCTGAATGTTTATAGCAGCAATGTCCACAATAGCCAAACTATGGAAAGAACCTAGATGTTCATCAACAGATGAATGGATAAAGATGTGGTGTGTGTGTATGTATGTATGTGTGTGTGTGTGTGTATATATATATATTACATTGTACAATGTAATATATATATAATGCATAAAATTATATATATAATTATATAAAATTATATATAATTATATAAAATTATATATATTGTATAATGTAATATATTACATATATATTTAAAATGGAATACTATGCAGCCATCAAGAGAAATGAAATCTTGTCATTTGAGATGACGTGGATGGAACTAGAGGGTATTACGCTGAGTGAAATAAGTCAATCAGAGGAAGACAATTATCATATGATCTCTCTGATAGGAGAAATTTGAGAGGCAACATTGGGGATTTGGGGGGTAGGGAAGGAAAAAAATGAAACAAGATGGGCTCAGGGGGGAGAGAAAACATAAGAGACTCTTAATCTCACAAAACAAACAGGTTTCCTGGGGGAAGGGGGTAGAGAGAGGGTGGTGGGGTTATAAACATTGAGGAGGGTATGTGCTATGGTAAGTGCTGTGAAATGTGTAAGCCTGATGATTCACAGAGCTGTACCCTGGGGCTCATAATACATTATATGTCAATAAAAAATTAAAAATTAAAAAAATTAAAAATATTGATAAATTCTTCCAAGAAAACAATAAGATTTTTGGAGAAAATATAAGAAGGCAAGCCTAGGGATAGATGAGGAAGGCTATTCTGAGGACTGTTCCATTCTATAATAGAATAATAATATATATATATTTTTTTATCATCTAATAGCTATTACTTATTGAACTCTCAGTATTCTTAGTATGTACTCAATATCATTCTTAGTATGAATTAAACTATTTAGTTTTTTTAAAATATTTTTATTTATTTATTTGAGAGAGAATATGAGATAGAAAGTGAGAGAGTACAAGAAGGGGGGAAGGACAGAGGGAGAGGGAGAGGGAGAAGCAGACTCCCCTCTGAGCAGGGCAGGACCCTGAGATCATGACCTGAGCCCACAGCAGATGTATAACCAACTGAGCCACTCAGGCATCCCATAAACTATTCAGTTTTTAAAACCTATGAAATAGGTATATTACTGGTTTCATTTAACCAATAAGAAAACTGGGATAAAAATACAATAAATAACAGCCTAAACTCTCATAGTTAACAAGTGATAGTGCTTGGATTTGAACCCATGAAATTTGGATATAAAAGTTAAGATCTTAAGAATTAATTGGTACTTTTGATTACTGAAACTGTGTGTGTGTAATATATATGTGTGTATATATATATATAAATTACACATAAATGCATGTATATATACATAATACACATATACAACCTGATTAATTCAGACCTAATGAGAAATTACCATTATTGTACTAGGTATTAGCGATCTATAATTATATATATTAGCTAGGCAAGGATGTGATGGAGAGTATTAAAATTACATAATTCCAGCAAAAAGATAGTAACATGAGCAAATTCCCAATAAAGGAAGAACCATGGAGTGATTCTGAAAGTGAAATAAGGACAGCATAGCTATGGAAGCTGTGGGAAGTCAAGAGTTCTATGAGATAAAGCAGAAAATACCAACAATTTCTACACCATTCTCAAGGTCTGAAGCCATGTTTAGACTTTTGGTTCTTATACATATTATACAACATGGGAAGCCATTAAAGGACTTTCAAAAAAATAGTGATAGTAATATATGTTTCTGCAAACTTTACAACAGGTGCTTTTAGTTCAACAAGTCTAACTTCAGTGGAACTTCATGTCTTTAATATACAAATGCGATAACTTTTAACTATTTGTCACATTCCAATTTATTCATCATATTAATCATTCTTAAAGTAATTTTGTGGGGAGGGGAGAAGTGGGGGTAATTTCAGAGCAAAGGAAGAGAGAAAGAGAAAATCCCAAACAGGATCCATAGTGTGATGCCCAGTGCAGGGCTTGATCTCATAACCCTGATACCATACTTGAACCAAAATCAAGAGTTGGATGATAAACAAATGAGCCACCCTGGTGCCCCTTAAAGTAATTTTTGACCATCTCTTTTATGTGTTACTTTTTAAATTATGACATAGTCAAAATTATACCATATAACTATGTGATATAAATATTGATTTATTTCCTGAAAATTTAGCTCTTTCTGGAAAGTTAGGATTATATAATATGGGGCATATTTTTCCAAAATTTTCCCTTGCTCTTGGAAATACCACAATGAATTCTGAGCAAATTCTTACAACTTGATTTGACTCCTGACTCTTTCAGGGAGGGGGCAGGGACACCACTCAAAGCACCTTTTCTATTCACAAGAACAGGGAAGGATAACAGTAACAGAAAGCAACAAGATCAGCACAGGCATTCTTCTCAGACTGTTCAAGAGTTAAGGGCAAAAGCAGCATCTACCCACCAAGGTTTCCCCTTCTGCTTCAAGGTCTGAAATCTAGGAGAATTTGGGTTCTGGGCTAAACTAATGTTTGCAGAACACAATAGTTGTATTAAACCAGATCTTTTTTTTTTTTTTTAGGATTTTATTATTTATTTGACAGAGAGAGATCACAAATAGGCAGAGAGGCAGGCAGAGAGAGAGGGAGAGGAGGAAGCAGGCTCCCTGCTGAGCAGAGAGCCCGATGCGGGACTTGATCCCAGGACCTGAGATCATGACCCGAGCCAAAGGCAGCGGCTTAACCCACTGAGCCACCCAGGCGCCCTTAAACCAGATCTTAAAGGCTCATCTCACCCATTTCCTTGGTTTTCTCTCTACCCAGATAAGCCTTAGTGTCTGGCTATCAAGGATTTATATTCCACCATATACTCTCCAAAGTTAAAATAGTCTCAAAATCATGATTTTTGAATGAAAAGATCAAAGAATAACTGATTTGACTACTTCAAAAATGTAATACAGGAAATCATTTGTTTTAATGCTAACAGAAAGGGCTTTGAAGGGTCTTGCAAATACTCTAGTTCAAATGGGAACAAAATCCTTTCTGAGTATTACCTGTTGGTTGGAATTAGTCACATGTTCCTGCCTAACACGACAGCAGGCCGTAAAACTTATCTTCCCTTTGGCCCAATGAAACCATTGGCTAATTGAGGTTAAAAAGCATACTGTCCTCCTGCCTTTTTCATCCATGTATACACATTGACTATATTAGAGACTGGCAGAAAATAGGTACTTACCAACTTTAGGTTGATTGAATAAATGTATGGATTAGGAAAACAGTCAGTCAGTCTAGACTCAGATTAGAGGCAAACTGCCATTGTCTTCCCCAGGTCTTACAGTGATTTATGAATGATTAAATTAATACATTAAAATTTCCTTGTCCAGTATAATAGAAAGTTGTGTTGCTCTATAATAGAAAAATCAGAGCTTTCCAATTTGGTAGTTCAAAAAAAAATGATGAATAATTGGGTTGGAATGGAACTGGTATTATACAAAACTGGAGAAGTGACACATTAAAGAGCTCTTTCTTAGAAATTTAAGTGATCCCTCGGTCAGTAGGAACAGTAATAGCTTTTTAGAAACCCGCTGTGGTTGAGAATGAGCTGGCCATCCATGAGTGGTTACTAGTGGTCTTTCTCACAACTATATTGCACTGACATTAGCTATACCCTGTGCTGGTAGATTTTGCAGAGAGGTCATACATGGAACACATTTGGTAACTGAAAAATCCTACCACCTGTGGAGCTAATCTCTACGATGCAGGTTAAATTGTTAGAGTGGCATTTCTTTTACAAGATGCATCTTACATACCAAATGATCTTCCTTGTTTCAATATTGTTCTCATGCCTTTATTATTCATTTATTTTATTTAAAAATCCTATCAAGAAACATAAAATAACCATAATTATCTCATTTTGGTATTAATACCTAAATGCAACATCTTTATCTTTTAAAAAAACATATTTTCTAATGCATATTCATTTAATTTCCTTATTTTATGTTAGTAATATGGCATGCATTAAAATCAGTGTTTACTTTTCCCTGTTTAACTTGATTTCTTTCCTTATCCAGTGATGTTCAAGACATGAACAATATTAACCTGAGTTAGATCACATTGAGTCTCTAATTTCATTATTTTTACTTCTCCTATAGTTTCAATTTACTTATATAATGTCACTATCTGTGATTGTGATGGAAATATTTATCTCTTCATAGCAGAACAATCAGCGTTTACAACCAGGCTCTTAAAACAGCATTGCTCAAAGTATATTCTCGGACCAGGAGTACCAGTGTTAGGAAGGCAAATTCTTGGGCCACACCTCAGACTGAAAGAATTTAAACATCTAGGGATGATGTCCAGAAATCTGTATAATCCTCAGGCACACTAAAATGTGAGAACCGCTGCACAGGGGGAATATAATTTTAGCATATTCTGTTTCAGCAAAATGTAGCAAATGCTTTCTATCCATTTTTTTTTCTCTTTTTTGGTGCTTTTTAAAAATGTCACTTTATGTGGTTTTAAATAATATTATTAAAAGGCCAAAACAGAATTGTTAAAAAAGCAAGCAGAAGCAGTATTTGAATCATTAATGTTTAACTTCAGGATACAACTAAAGTATTTTGCGGTGTCTGAAAAATGACATATATAGGTCTGTCTCTTCCTTTGTCAGAACAAAATCACTGTGTATATACCAACACATCAACTAAATCAGTACCTTAAGGCATATTTGTAATGAGTAAATACCTCCAATTGTATATTGGGAATGAGAGAAATGTTCCAGGCACTAATGAGGCAATTTTAAAGTTGGCCTTCAATAGTATATTTTTGTTAAGAGTGATGTGCACCACAACCTGAGAATGAGTCAGATATTAAATCAGAGTCACACAAAAGAAGAATGAGATAGATTACAGTTATTTATCTTCATTTGTGCTTTAGGTATTTCTGTTGCCCTTTAAGGCATTTATCTAGTGGATATTCTATAAATAATAATTAATAATGGTAACAAATTGTGCCTCAATTCACTGTAGATAACTGAGGCTGTGCCATAATATTAATATTGTAGTGAAAGTAAAAAGTGTTCATTTGAGGGAACTCTATTCATAAATGAATAGGACAGATCCATAGATGTGTAATTACCAAGGGTGAAGAAGTAGCCAGTTGCAGAGAATATTTGGAAAGGAATTGGTGGTATTGGTAAGGTACCCTAAAGAACTGTTATAAGCATTTTCTTTACCTCAAGCCCTTAAATCAATTTAATTTTCATATAAAAAGATATGGAGCTCATAAAAAATTAAATCATTAATAATTTTATAGTGGCATACCTGACAGTTCTGACAGCCACATGTGGTAGCTTAGAACTATATTCCTTTGCCAGCTAAAATATTAATAGAACATTGACTAACTATCTTTTCCACGGTCTATAAGGCCCAGAAGTTATTATGAAATCTGGGTTTGCCTTCAGGGGATTTGGTTTAGTAACTATACCAGCAGGTAGTTTTTGTATATTTGCTTTCTGAAGGATGGATAATTTTTGAAGCAAAGGCAGAGAAGTCCTAATAAATCATATCTTTATGAAATATTCATTACATCTGTATATTCTTTACAAGGCTTCTGTCAGAGAAATTAAAATAAAGAATGATTAAAAAAACATTTAGTAGCAAGTTGACAAGGTACTTTATAAACCTAGAGAAGTTTTGACTTCTAACTAGAAAAGTTTTCAAAAGAAATTGTCCCCTTTCATTAGACAAGTAGAGTAAAATGGAATCAAAAAGCAAAGGAGTCCTAGAAATAGCTAAATTGTCTTTTTTTTAGAGGTAAATTATCTTGTACTACTCTGACATTACCACTTTTACCAGAGGATTCATAATGTTCACTGCTTAAAACTAATGATTTGCTGAACACAAAAGATTAGTAAAGGTAGAGCAGAGATCCAAAAGACCCTCAGGTCAGGCCGAAAGAAGCAGGCTTATTGCTATATCCATGTATAGTGTTAAGAATATACATTCTGGGGGCGCCTGGGTGGCTCAGCGGGTTAAAGCCTCTGCCTTCTGCTCAGGTCATGATCCCAGGGTCCTGGGATTGAGCCCCACATCGGGCTCTCTATTCAGCGGGAAACCTGCTTCCCCCTCTCTCTCTGCCTGCCTCTCTGCCTACTTGTGATCTCTGATCTCTGTCTGTCAAATAAATAAATAAAATCTTAAAAAAAAAAAAGGAATATAGATTCTGGAGTCTAACTACTTGGGTCCAAATTTCTTCTCTCAGAAGTAACTTAATTTCTCTCTGCTTCAATTTCTCACTTGTTAAATGAGACTGTTATTAGATGCCTAGCTCACGTAGTTGTTTTGAGTATTAAATGAATTAATATATGCTAAGTGATAATTGAAGAACAAACATACTACAAATTTTGGTTATTCTAAGGGATAAGAAGATACACCATCCAGGAATTCCAGATGAATTGATGACTATGCTTGTTTTGTTTTCCTTTTGTATATTTTAAGTCTTATAGTTAATCTCATATGTATATTTATAATATATAAATATACATATATAATATACATATAATATATAAATAGGCTTACAGCACTCATGGCTTTTGGTTAGACAGAGATGAAATGCATTACAAATGGGCCACTCCCACCCTTTGCTCTAAGATCATCTTAAATGGCGAACCTATGGCCTTAAGTCCCTAGCTGTGTGAAATAACACTATTTTTTGCTGGATGGTGCCAGTACATCATTGTCCAGCTTTTAGCCAGACCCTCTCAGAGGATATGTACTCTCACGGATGCAATTTTCACATTCTTAAAATTCATTTCTAGATAATTAATGACTGTCTTACCGCCACTCCAGTTTAAATAGCTCATGTGCAACCTGCTGAGAAACTCTTTATTTGGGCATAGAAATTAATGATGCAGACCATTTTATTTCTCCCAAGTGCAAGGGTCTATGAGAAATAAAAGGATAATGCTGACAGACAAAGTAAGTTATAGTATCACACCACTGTGGAATATTTCAAAAAGCTCCCGTTGTCTTAGCAGTGCATTTGCTTCTGACAGTTCATTGTAACTGTAGAATAGTTAAAGGCAGGAAAAAGAGAACCATTCTATAGCTAAAAATTAAGAATATGCTTATTTAAAGCAGAATTTTATATTATACATAGAATTTGGCAAACATATAAAATAAATTCTCATCTCCTTAGAAAAAATGGAAAGGTAACTTAAGATAAAAATCCTCTTTTTCATACTGTTTCTCCAAATTTGACCCCAAATTATCTAAAGTTGAATCAAAAACATAGATGCTGCAGATAGGAAATTCTTTCCTCAGGTTCACAGCAAGCTGCAAGCAGTGGGCTTAATGCATAATACCCTGAAATTATCACAATACAAAGTTATCACTTTGAGAAGCAAACAACATTCAATCTGAAGCAAATGAAAATACTATATCCTGCCTGCTATTTCAGTCTCATTTTCTGGCCTTCTATTAGGCTTAAAGTAAAAGGTGAAGGAAGTGGGTTTTAATAGGAGCCATTATCCTAAATTATTAGGGAGGCACGACTGAGTGAAAAACACTGAAGCTGGGACATCTAGTTCTACACCACGATTCCTAACTCACTCCACTATATCAGACAAAACTTTTAGCCATAGTTATTTTGTTCCAAAATGGTGACTTTACAACTTACAATATTGAGTCAGTAACATTTGTGTGGCTCCATTGTGTCTTAGGCATTGCCGTAAGTCCTTCTTAGACTATATTGAGTATTAAATAACTTATATCCATAACCTTTGATAATAAGGTGAACTCTACATTCTTTAGCCCAGACCTATGATTATCAATTGTCTTCCCCCATATCATCAGATCACATGAACATCGGTATGTTCATTTTGAACCTACATAGAACACACACTGAAGGAAGTATTTCACTATAGACAACCTGTGTTTTGGGATGTGGTTTATAACCAATTCCTATACATAAATTTCTAACATTACTAATGACATGATCAGACTATCCTCTCATGTTAATTCTACGACTTGTTCAAAGGACTCAATTTTACAATTAATCTCAATTTTTTCTTTGTCATTGATCTTTTTTTATTTGTGAGTTCTTAATGAAGAACAAAGTTATATCTAGAAAAGAATTTTAATATAAATTAAAGATCATTCATTTTTCAATGATGCTTAGAAATCTGACAGTTTAAATAAGAAACATTAAATGATAGATATTGACAAAAGCATATTAATAAAATTTTAGTTCAGTTCTTAACATTTTCATATCTAGTTCTTAAAAAATGAATATAGATTCTAACTTTATGAGAAAATCTTTCGCACCTTGACCTATGCCAGTGTGAATGGCTTTCTCTTTACACCTCTGAACTTAGAGTAGGAAGAAAAAAATATATATATATATATATACACACATATAAAATTTCACTAGTTAAAAAATTAGCTTGCTAATATATAGTTTATGTTGCAGGGAAACTTATCACTGCTGCTTATTTTGATGGACAAAATGAGAAATTTTCACCGGCATTTTCCTCTTAAGTTATCAAACACAATTTTAGACAACCCTGTTTTCCTGTATAAAATTCATGGGTCTCAGCACAGATATCTTAGAAATACTGGAGTTTTTCAAAGTTAGTTATATTTAAGACATATACACAGATGATTATTGACAATGGCCATGACATTTTAGGCAAAATAGGAAAGGATTCTGCTCCTTGTCTTCATAGTAAAAGATCAATCACAAGCAAGTAACTAAATTTTTATTATATAGAGTTTAATTTCCATTCTTTTATTTATTAATCTTTCAAAAAACAGGCCCATAGGTAAGTATATTAATTGCTCAAAAGAAACATAATTTCAGTTTAAGGGAAACTGAGGTCTTTGTAATATCAATTATCAGTCATTATAAAGAACAGGTAATATAAAATGACAGTTTTTTAGTTATTTACTTCTATGACTGTCCACATTCCTTCTAAAACACAGTGTGTACTGTAAGCATAAGTCCAGACGGCATCCAGCACGTTTGGTTTAAGAACCAAGTTCACAGTGATTCTATCTATCTCTCACCAGCCAAAGGCTAGTTGCTGAGGTCTGCCATTGTGCATATGTTCTCCTCAGCTCCCAACTGAGAAAACATGCCCAAAAGCGTTTCCCTTCCTGAGATTATATTAAAAATCCATACCTGTGCTAGCAGCATGAGCTCAAGTTGATTGTTGTTCTAGATCTGTGACTTCCCATTTATCCTCCTAAAGATATAAATGTGTGCTTTTCAACAGGCCACATAACACAGGAACTGAGAAAGACAAGATTTAGTAACAATAATATACATAATACTCTACTGAGATTGAATTGAAAAATCCACATTAAGCTCTCTTAAAATATATGGAGCAGAACATATAAGAGAGGCCAAAAGCCCAAGTGCACACAGGCACCACCACAGTGGTATACCCATCCTTCCTAATACTGTCAACGTCAATAAAACCCAAGTTTATGGGAAAGATTTGCCACATTATGTCTTGATGTACATTTGTTTTTGTATTTTACTCCAAAAGGTAAAGTAACACTCTGTGAGATTTAAAAAATAAGGGGGGAAACATGAAAAAAATGCTCAAAAATAAGAAAAGTGGCTAAAGTTAATTGAAATGAGGATTTTTTTTTTTTCCTAAGTACTTGTACACCACTTCAAGTTAACACCACATTTACATTACTTGAATTGTGACTCTGACCTAACATTTCCATGTTGGAAGACATATTTCATTTAGGAGGCAGCTTATTTGATTTTTGAGAACTACAACTGATAGAAAATTTAGACTTTATACTCAACCAGGATCTGAAGAGCTATCCATCAGTCTTAGTAGCCCATCTCAATATCCAACTGCTCTATCACATAACATGATTTCAAATACCATATGACCAATATCATGTCACTGTACCACTCTTTTTAAATTTTTATTTATTTTTTTAAATTTGTACCACTCTTTTCAAAGCAATCTTTAATGAACTCCATTGTAGCCCATATTTCAGGGTTTTCAGATCTTTCACCAATTATCAATTGCATTTAATAAACTTAATTTGTCAAAGTTCATCTTATATTATTTCAAAAATTGAATTTTCCCTCTTATATTGGGAGATAAATATTCTTTCTATTATAGGGTAATTTATTTTTTATTTACTACCAGCACATGTGCCCCCTAAATACTATCTAAAGCAATGAGTTCTCTAATACTAGAAGTATTCTATAGATCTTGATATAAATTTGGGTTCAACATCAACTAATCACTTTTAAGGTGTCTTTGGGTATCTGTTACTGTCTAAATTATATGTATTAACAAAAAAGAAATGAAAAACAGAGCATGGAAGCTAAACAGTGTGGTTTGGGTTTCAAATGTATAGAAAGATAGAGAGATAGATAGACAGACTTTATTTATTTATTTATTTATTTGACACAGAGAGAGGGGGAGAGAGCAAGCACAAGCAGGGAAGCGGTAGGCCAGGGAGAAGCAGGCCCCACTGAGCAAGGAGCCCAATGTGGGGCCCGATCCCAGGACCTGGGATCATGATCCAAGCCAAAGGCATCCACTTAACTGATTAAGCCACCCCAGTGCCCCTATAGATATATTTTTTTATCTAAAGGTATAGAATTAAATGTTTTATTTGCCTGTAGCACTTTCAAAGCAAAACTCTCTTCAGAATCAGCTGAGCCAGCCTGAGGCTCCAGTCAGTATTTAGTAGCTAGCTAAACTCCCTCTTTTCAGGTTCAGGTATTATAGGCACATAAGACTTCTTAGATACTACTTTAGAATGAAAATATTTATTTCATATGCTATTATGATAATTAATGAGATAATTTATATGGACTACTTTTAGAAATTTGAAAACCATAGGCAGATATTTTTTCATATCCTTTGTGGAACCAAAGTGGCATACATAAATAATACAACCACAGAAGTATTATAGTTTCATATGTTTTTGTTTTCTGACTACACTGTCCAATGTTTTAGAAGAGAGGGAGGAGATATGTGAATCCATTTTTTAAAAATGCACTTTTGGAATAATCAAGTTATAAAATAAATTTTCCACAGCTTATTCAGAAATGTAAAAAGAAAAAAAGTAAAGTAAATGATTGATTCTAGCTCATGGTATGATATAGTCTATATGTATTTTCTATGATTTAAGGATTTCTTCTCATCTTTTTTTTTTTTTTAAAGATTTCATTTATTTATGTGACACAGAGAAAGAGAGAGAAAGAAGAGAGCAGGGGAAGCAGTAGAGGGAGAGGGAGAAGCCAGCTTTCCACTTCAAGCAGAGAGCTTGATGCAGGGATTTGATCCCAGGACCCTGGGATCATGACCTGAGCCAAAGGCAGATGCTTAACCCACTGAGCCACCCAGGTGACCCTCTTCTCCTATTATAAGAGGGAGGTGAAATCAATGAATCAGTGATCAATGAATCAATTACTTACCAATCAAATGAGGTAAATGATCCACAAGAAGACACACACCAGAGATACATGGGGATGTAGCAAGGTGTATGTCCATGGGCCAACCTTGTGAAGGAGAAAAGTGGGAGAGAAAGACATTCCATATTTACTCTTCTGCTTTCTTCTCACTTTAAGGGTCTAGTTGAAAATAATTTCTCTATGTAAACTTAGGGAAAATCAGTTTTGGATTTTGTTACTAACATTTTACCAAGTGCTAAAGCTCTGTCTGAAATGAAATACCCAAAATAAAGGATACTATTTTTATAGTTTAATCTCATGAGGTCAATTAATGCCTTCCCTCCAGACTGACACTTTGAACATTAGCATTAACACTGCTGTCTTTAAACCATCCACATGTACAGCATATTGTTGATGGCTAATAAAGCACAATGTTCAGCTGCTGCCTGAGGGCAGGATTCAGAATTGCCATATCAATGCGTAATCACATTTTCATTTTTTAGAACAAGTTGCATTACTTAAAAATTAAATTACTTTCATTTCTGTCATTTTAATATCTAGATTAGATTTATGGTTATTTAAAAACTGAATAGATTATCCAGTTATATATGTTGTAAGTAATTAAAATTCTTGTAACGTGTATATAAAATTTAAGCTCAGAAGGATTATTGCTTAGGAAACAGCTAACAATTAATTATAGGAGTTGGCCAATACCTATTACTAAATGAAAGTTTACTTAAATTTATTGGTTTGTTTATAACCAAATCCTCCTTAAGAGAATAACACAGATAGGATCTGCCACTATTACACATATAGGATAGATATAGATAGATAGATGGATGGATGGATGGGTGGATAGAACGATGAGAGGGAGGGATACAAAGTGTATATTATATTAAAAATCCATAGTCCCAGGATGCCTGGGTGGCTCAGTCAGTTAAGCATCTGCCTTTGGCTCAGGTCAAGATCCCAGGGTCCTGGGATCAAGCACCACATCAGTTTCCTTGCTCAGTGGGGATCCTCCTTCTCCCTCTGCCTGCCCCTCCCCCACTGCTTGTGCTAGCTCATGCTGCCCTCTCTCTCCGACAAATAAATAAATAAATAAATGATTTTTAAAAAATCCATAGTCCCTTCTTTTTACAGTGAGAGGCCTTCTACTTGAAGGTCCCAGTTATATTTTTCTCAGTAGTAACCATGAAATCTATTCTAAAAATATTATTTATATTAATGATAAATTTACTCAATACACAACAGTCAATGTTCTCTGAATAATCTTTCAATACGTTGATGTTTTGGGAAATGTAAATGCATATACATATTCCTAAAAGAAGTAACTTTTTTGATATTTTAGGAGGTAGAAGTCATGGATAGCCAGTGAAGACAGACAGAACATTCTAATGCAAAGTCCACAGTTAGAGGAAAGGCATCTCTGGAAAAGAAACAATTGAGTAATTGAAAAACAAAAAAACTTAAAGAAATCAAAGGGCAGACAACAAATAGGAATTATTACACACAGCAACATAGAGAATAAATTGTTTTTATCTTCTAATTGGAGTATGTTACCCATATTCATTCAATGTAATTATTAAAATATTAGGATTTTGACCTGGCATTTTATTATGTGATTTTATTTTGTTCACCTGGTCTATTTGTTTTTCTCTCCTGTTTTGTGTCCTTTCAGATGAGTCAAATATTTATTATTGTTTCATTTCATTTTTACTTCTATAGCATGGTAGTATTACATTCTCTTGCTATTCTTTTAGTCATTTTATTACTATACAACCTTGCCATAATAAATCTAACAAAAATTAGTATGTTTATCCCTTCTTGACAAAAAAAAAAGATGGTTATAGGAGATACTTTAAAAATAAAGATACAGAAAGTTTAAAACTGAAAGAATAAATATGCCATCCAAACACTAACTAAAGGAAAGTTGATACAGTTATGATTTCAGAATACTGATTATTCTATGAAGGCAAGAGACTGTTGGAGGGCAGAAATGGGTATCTGAGGTAATGGTAATATTCTTTTCTGGAACTGGGTGCTATTTACATGAATGTGTTAGCTCTGTAATAATGCATGGAGCTATACTCCTAGGAGTTGTAGTATTTATATATAGATATAAAATATGTTTATAGAGATACAAAATACATACCTACATATGAAAAAGGTATAACATATGAATACATAATATATCTACATGTAAAACTGAAAAATAAAGATAGATAATACCAACTTTGAAGAAAATGTAGGCTAAGTAGAAGTCTTTTAAGCTGCTGGTGAAAATGTAATTTGGTGCACCTCATGAGAAAACAGCGTAGTGATATCTTTAGTATAAAGCTGAACAGACACATATGTGATGACCCTGCAATTGCATTCTTAGGTATGCTTGCATATATACACCATAAGATATGTAAAAGTGTACGCTTGATGGCAATCCTTTTAATACTATCAAAATGGAAGCACCTCAAAAAAAAAGATCCACAGTATAGTAGATAAATAAATGGTGATAAATTTAAATGCAACAACTATGGAATGTTGTAAATAAAAAAATGGCTAGAATCACTACTAAAATATCATGAACAAATATCACAAATATAATGCTGTGTAAAAGATGATAGTCATTAAAGAGCCTGTAGTGTGTGATTCCATCTACATGGAGTTTAACAAGAGAAGTGAATCCATTGGTCTATCTCATTTTGAAGTGAAAATAGAGGTTTCTTTAGGGTGCAGGAATTTGTGATTGGAGGAAGGTAACTTATAGAGGGAAGCTTTCATGACTCTGGTAAGTTTCTGTTTCCTGATCTGGAGGTTTCATGGAGATATTCACACTTTCTTCTTCACTGAGTTTTATACTTATGATCTGTGTGCATATGTGTGTGTGTGTGTGTGTGTATCTTCAATATAATATTAATACCATCACAGTATAATTCAGAATTTCAAATATATTTGAATTAGCTATTCTTTTTGGAATAAGAAAATAGAGATGATAGAAGTATATATACTTATCTTTACTCAAAAAAGAAATTAAGCTTATATATCTAGGAAACAATATGGTGTAAAAAAAAATGTCATGGACACATCAAACTGTATATTTATTTATTTTTATTTTATTTTTTGAAAGTGAAAGAGAGAGAAAATGAGTGTGGGGGAGTGTTCTGGTGGGAGAGTCCCAAGCAGACTCCCCACCGAGCCCAGAGCCCAACACTGGCCTCAAACTCATGACCCTGAAATCATGACCTGAGCCAAAATCAAGAGTCTGACACTTAACCTACTGAGCCATGAAGGTGCCCTGAAATTTGTATACTTAAAGCAAGGAAGGAAAACAATGAATTTCTAGAAAGAGGACTTGCCATCATTTAACTATTAATGAAATACGAAAAAAAAATTAAGGCATTAATCACAAGCATTTTTTAATACCTATAATGTATTAGCATGCACTGGGAACATAAACACTTAAAAAATGTTTGTGACTTCAAGAAACAGTTCAGTAAAAAAACTGACACATAAAGAAGCAATTACATCATGATGTTTCTATTGTTATTAAAACTAATATATACATGATTAAATATATATACATATAAATGCAAACTCATGGCTGTTGGGGCCTCAAGAAGTCAGATGTGATTTGAGAGGGAAAGCAGTTTTCTTCCCCACATTTTGAAAAGAAGTAATCAGATATTAAAGCATTCCAGGAGTGAAGAATGGCAGAGAGTTTTGAGAAACCATGATGTGAGAAGATGTGTAAGAATTTTAATAAAGTTACAACATAAATATGGATGTGAAGAAAAAGAGTGAACATAATGTCAGTTTATACAACTTCTGAACATTTATGTGAACAGATTTAACATCACTTTCTGTTTATCAACACTCAAAACTAAATTGCACTATTATAATGTGTATAGACTATTTCAGCCAGATTGTCTCTCTACAGTCAAAATAATCTAGGGAATTCTGTGATTTGTTGCACAATCCTGATAACTTATATAATGGAAGTAACTTTCTGGTTTTCTGAGAATCAGCAGAAAACTATGATTCAACTATTTTAATTAATGGTTTTCCATAATGACCTACTTAATTGTAAATGGGAACCAGAACAAATACCTAATCCAAACTCAACAAATATTACTTAGATAAGGATGATGATGATGATGATGACTGATGATGACAATGGAGATAAAAACAACTCTTACTGTGAGTTTACTGGAGTCCAGCCACTCATTACTCTCATTACTCTGCTGTGTGAGTGGTGGTTAGAGATGCTGAACATCTTCCCCAAGTTCACACAGTTGTACAAGGACAATTTTGAATTTAGCTTTTTTGACACCAGTGTCTATGCTCTGACTTACTATATTTCTCTATGCCAGACACTGCTAATTCTGCACCTGGAACATGATTTTCTGAAGTTCCCATCCCAGAACCTTAAGAATTTAAGATATTTCACTTAAACATTTTTTTTTAAAACTAATGTTGGGAAATGCTGCATACTCTAAATTCTCCATTTGCATATTCACAATGCATCTTATATTAAAGCCTCAGTCATATCCTTATTTAAAAAACCTTTTGAACAGTGTTTCACCGAGACCTCCCAAAATTATTTGATCATAGGATTATTTGTATTTTTTAAATATAGTGATGTCTTAAAACCCTGATGGTAGATGGTAGATGGTAGAAATGGTATTCCCAAAGAACAGGGGAAAAGCTGTGTTTCAGAAGTCATGGTAAAATGATTAAGCAATACTTCTAAGTAGAAATGTGCATGTTTCCAAGCATAATTTATCCTCTACTCCAATTATGCAAAAAGCAAATACATATATACATATATTTACATATATATACACATATATATGTAATGTTTGTGTGTTTTGTGTGTATATGCATGTAGAAAAATTAACAGTAAAAAATTATTAGCACTTAGTAGGGACTAAAGCTATTTCATGAACTTTTATGTCAATATATTTAAGAATTATAACAACCTAAGAAGGTTATTATCACAATTTTATCCCAATTTATTATCATCCTAATTTTACAAATGAAGAAAGCATATAGCAGAGTCAGATTTGAATATAACCAATATTCTAAAGCACTAAAGCTATGCCTTTAAAATAAAACAACACTTTACTCTCATTTTATGTATTCTAAACTTGTGGAAATTTACATATATTAAACCATCTAATTGGAAAAAAGTTGTGAGGAAAGATTAATAATAAATATGTGACATGAGCAATTTACAAAAACAGAAATTAAAATGTCCCTGAACAAATAAAAGTAATCTCTCTATAAAATACAGAAAACTCAAGATACCTAATTTTATTTTTATTTTTTAAAGATTTTATTTATTTATTTATTTGATAGAGGGATAGAGAGAGAGCACAAGTAAGCAGAGCAGCAGGCAGAGAGATTGGGGGAAGCAGGCTCTCCACTGAGCAGGGAGCCCAATGTGGGGCTCAATCCCAGGACCCTGGAATCATGACCTAAGCCGAAGGCAGCCGCTTAACCAACTGAGCCACCCAGGTGCCCCAAGATACCTGATTTTAAACAGATTTTAAGAGCATTTTAAAATTTTAGACATAATAGCATATAGTAAAGTACACAAATATAAAGTTTAAAAAACGTATGACCATATACTTGAAGGTGGGCAGAATATAGGACCCCAAAATAAAATATGCCTTTTTGGCATAAAGATTATGCTGAGCTAGTTGTTTTAAAGAAACTGCAGACACAGAAAAAGCTCTGAAAACTTAGTAGAAATTACTGTTTTATGAAAGACATTTACATTTATAAGGAAAATCCCCATTTGTAAGGGTGTCTTCCTTTCTGTACCAGGAAGAGGAGATGATGCTAAATCTCTAAAAATTTATCCATGAAGAAGGCAGGGTCTTAAATCTGTATAACTATACCTTCTTTTACTTTATTGCCTGAAAACCTTCCATAACTGCCCCTCTGTTCTCCTGCCACCAACTTCTATCACTAGCTGGAGAAAGTATCCAAAGTGGTAATTTGAGCCATTTTGGAGAGTTAGTCAGTTTCCTTGGTGCTCTCCCATGTATATAGCAACTATAAATGCTTTCACACTCTTGTCTATTTTTCTCCTGTTAATTTGTATTTTATTATGGGGTGGGGGGAGTGTCTCAGCCAAGAACCTAGAAGGGCAGAGGGGAAATTACTTTTCCTCCTCAACATACCCGACACCCCAGTAGAGTTATAGAGCATTCACAGCACCATAAAAGGTCTTCTTGCACCTTTTCCCAGTCCCTTCCCTCCCCGACTATAGGCACCCACTATTACTTTACAATTCCTATGGTGTAGTTATACTTGTTCCCAAACTTTTTTTTAAAAATGGAATTGTAAACTATGTACTCTTTGGGGTCTGATTTCTTTTCTTCGACATGATGTTTTAAAAAATGTTTCCATGTGTTTATGTATGCTGGTGCCTTTCTTACTTGCTATTGCAGAGAAGTATTCCTTGTGTGAATAACTCACAATTTGTTTACTCATCTCTGGTTGATGGACATTTGGATTATATCCAGATTTGGGCCATTATGAATAAAGCTATCATAAGCATCCTTGTATAAGTCTTTTAGCAAACATATGTTTTAATTTTTTGTATAAAATTATAGTTACTAGAATTCAGACTTCTATATATTTAACTGTTTTCCAAACTGTTTTCCACAGTGACTATAGAATTCACATTTCAACCAGTAATGTATGAGAGATTTAGTTGCTCTTTATCCTATTCATTATTTGGCATTGTTTTTATTTTAGAAATCCTACTGAAGGTGCAGTGGAATTTCATTCTAATTCTAATTCACATTTTCCTAATATGTAATCATATTGATCATCTTTTCATGAGCTCATTGACTATTCGCATAAAGTGTGTGTGTGTGTGTATGTGAAAGTGTCAAAATAATTTTTCTCTTTTTAAAATTGGGTAATTTGCCTTTTTATTGTTGAGATTAGACATTCTAAAGTGGGACATGCACAATATTTTACCATTAAGCATGATGCTTGCTATAAGATTTTGCATGTCTTCTATCAAACTGAGGTAATTTCCTTCTATTCCTGGTATTCTGAGACTCTTTAATAGGAAGAAGGGTTGATTATTGTCAAATTTTTTCCTGTGTCTACTGAGATGAGCATTTTTTGGCCTTTATATTATCAATGTCTCCAATTACAATGTTTTTTTAATACAAACTAAGTCTTCCTGCAATAACCTCACTTAGTCAAAATTATTTTTCATTTTTACGTCTTTCTGGATTTAGCATGCTAATATATTCTTTGTAACTAAATTCATGTAGATTATTTGTGATTTTCTTTTCTCTTAAGTTCTTGGCAATGTCTGGTATTAGTCTTATGGTGACTCATAATAAATTGGTAAATGGTTCCTCCTCAATTTTCTGAAATAAATAAAAATCATTTCTTTACTAAACATTTAAAATAATTTTCTAGTGAAGATATCTTGGCTTGATATATCGTTTTTAAAACTGTTTTCAAAAAAAAAACAACAACAACAACAAAAAAACTTTTCCAAAAAGATGAAAATACAAAATTAGAAAGGAAGATATTTCTATGTTCCACAATAGAAAGAAAATAACCTAATAAAATATCTGAAATTAAAAGCACTTTATAAACTATAAATGCTCCATGAATGGATTAAAGAATAATCACAAAGAAAATTGGGTTAAGATTGAATTGAATGATACAGAATACACAATGTACCAATATACATAAAACACAGCTAACATACTGTTAAGAGGAAATTATATAGCTTTAAGTGTTTATATTAGAAGATAAAAGAAAGATTAAAAATTCCACTTAAGAAGCAATGAAAAAGGGCATATTAAACTAAAGAAAGATGAAAATAAGAATGAGAGGAATCAGTGAAATAGAAAAAATCACCATGTGCATAAGTTGGTCCATTAAAAAATTAAGGAAACTGATAACCACTTAAAAAGTTGGTAAAATCAGGGCACCTAGGTGGCTCAGTTGGTTAAGCATCTGCCTTTGCCTCCGTCATGGTCCCAGGAGCCTAGGATGGAGACGTCCTATTTGGGTCCTTGCTCGGTAGGGAGCCTGCTTCTCCCTCTCCCTCTGCCTGCAGCTTCCATTGCTTGTGCTTGCTCTCTCTCCCTCTCTCTCTCTCTCTATCTCACTCTTTACATTTATTACATAAATAAATATATAAAATCTTTAAAAAATTTTGGTAAAATCAAAGTCACACAGATCGATAAGACTTTAACATTATACAGATTTTTCTTGAACTTTACCCTTCTTTACCCATTCTCAACTGGAAATGGAAAGTTAATCTATTTTTCTCTTCTACCTTCTCTAGCACTTTGCAGAAACACACATAAATACACATGCACACTCTATCCTAGAGCAAGTTTGAAGTGCATTTGGTTCCTTTTGGCTTCACATAATTTCAAATATGCCATCCAAATTTCTCATTTGGAAAAATAATCTGTTTTCAATTCTTTACCTATCTTTCAACATTGAAATTTTTAATATTGAATTATCCTTTTATGTCAGCACTCTAATAGATATATTGTACGATTTATATCTTATTATCTTAATAGACACATGAATTGGGGCTTTATTGACTGAAATAAGAATGCTTTTATAATCCTTCAAAAATCATTTGACAATATTAAGTAATAAAATTTCTATTTATTCTGTTTACCAAACTTTGCTTTTTCTTAGAATACCTACACATTTTCCAATGTGAAGTTTCCAGAAGTTTCAGACAATAATATTCTACACCAAATGGTGAATTCTTCCACTGAGAAATATCTTGATTAGATAAACAATAATGACATTAGTTTTTTCAGAAGTTTTTAAAATATTTCAGGTAAATATTCATATTTATTTTACTTATAAATTGCCCCCTTCTAGGGCATTTACATATTTATAATGCCCCTTTGAACAAAATTTTGACTGATTCCATTTGGGAACAGAGAAAAAAAAATTTCACAAAATCCTTAATAGATTTTGCAGTTTTACAAAGTTCTATGTCTCTTTTTTTTTTTTTTTTTTAAGATTTTATTTATTTATTTGACACAGAGAGAGAGAACACAAGTAGGCAGAGCAGCAGGCAGAGAGAGAGGGAGAAGCAGGCTCCCTGCTGAGCAGAGAGCCTGATGCAGGACTCAATCCGAGGACACTGAGATCATGACCTGAGCCAAAGGCAGAGGTTTAACCCACTGAGTCACCTAGGCGCCCTCATGTTTCTTTTTTTTTTATAGCCTGTATTTACTGTTTTTACAAGGTGTTTTATAGCAATTGGTTTTTATATCAAATAAACTTTCTATATTCTGATAGGACAACAACCCAACCCTCATCTTTCTCTGTCTTCCTGCCTAGAACATATATATAATGGTTGAGGAAGATCATCCATTTTGTGACCATGAAGAAATAAACACAAATTGAATATGAGCAGAAAGATGGGATGATCAAGGCTGATGCTACTATCTTAAGAGGCACATACTGGCTCCAGACTATGTACAACAACCCTTTCCTGTATGAAAAATACATAAGCCACCAGAGGGGAGAGTAGAGTGAAGAGGGTTAAAAAAGCAAAACAACAAGGATTTTTTTAGGAAATTGAAACTGTATGATATTGTAATGGTGGATACATGACATATTCTTTTGTTGATATCCATAGAATTTCTGAGCATGAAGAGTAAACCTTCATTTATGTAGTTTTTAAATATTATCAGTTAGGAAGTAGAGAGGTTACAAAATATTGGAACGCAGGATGTGACAAAAAAATACAACTCTTAAAGTGTATGAAACAATCTCACTGAAGTGGATGAGGGAAATGTGCTTAATTAAGTAACTTTGGAAATGATAGGAGACTATAAGATTATAGGCAAAGGAATTGTGTATAAGCACAGTACTTCAGTTAATGAAGTTCCCCTCCCAGGGGTACAGGCTAATCACTGTGATAACACAATACATGTACATTGCAGATGAACAATTAACTGACGCAGGAGAGTGGAAGCCATATTTTTCACTGTTTGAGTGAGAATTTACAAACAAACAAGGTGAGAAGGATAGAAAGAACCACATGGTAATGTATCTAAGAAAACGATATAAAGTATGAACTCATGTTTAGCTTAATGGAGATACGCATGGTTATTTATAGAAATATTTACAGTTGTGTGTATATGCACAGGCTATCTTTCCTTGCTCTGTCAACTGAGAATGTGTGGGACCAACAACTGTTTAGCAGCAGCAAGCAAACCTAGTTTCTGTATCTGGTTTTTAATACCATTCTCCAATAAAAGGTATTGCATTAATTACTTAAAATGTTGATTTCTTCATTTATTGTACAAAGGCCAAAATTATAATGCTATATTTTATATTGCTGAGGTTTCCACAAATATAGATTTAATTGTGTGGAGGGTTTTTTTTGAAGATTTTATTTATTTATTTTAGAGAGAGAGCACATGTGCATATGCAGGGAGGGGCAGAGGAGGGAGAGAGAGAATCTCCTGCAGATGCTTCACGGAGTACGGAGCCTGATACAGGCTTTATCTCATGACCCTATGATCATGACCTGAGCTGAAACTAATAGACGCTTAACCAATGAGCCACCCAGAACCCCAGTTGTTTTGTTAAAAGTACAGTTTTAAAGGATAAAAGGATTATTTTTTCAAGAATGTTTCCAAATATTATCAATCTAGGGGTGCCTGGGTGGCTCAGTGGGTTAAGCCTCTGCCTTCAGCTCAGGTCATGATCCTGGGGTCCTGGGACTGAGCCCTGAGTCAGGCTCTCTGCTCAGTGGGGAGTGTGCTTCTCCTTCTCTCTCTGCCTGCCTCTGCCTACCTGTAATCTCTCTCTGTCAAATAAATAAATAAAATCTTAAAAAAAAAATTACCAATCTACAGAAACCCCTCCATATTCTCATTAAAGAAAGGATAAATAAAATGTCATATCATGACTCTAGAGACTCTTGTTTTTAGTGAAATAACTTTTCTTCAAATGAAAATACATGTAAATATCTTATTAAGTACGCTCTGCCTAAGGAATAACTAAATGAAGATTTTCTTTGAGTAAATTCTCATTTATTCAGTAGGATATATTCAAATTTACAATCCCTTCCATAAATTTGCAGGATTTTTTTTTTTTTAATTTGGCAGGATTTTTAAGAGAAAATGATTTCTCTAAGCTAGGGAACTCTTTTTATCTGGTGGTTGATTTCTGGTTAATTATGGTTCTTCCCCCAAATAACTGAAGTCAAATGGAAAAGTTTTGTAAAACATATAGGCATACGGAAGAATATATATAATTTGAAGTAGAAAGAACTGAAACAAATCCCTTTCAAGATCTAGGTTTTAGTCAACTCACTACACAAATCAATCAAGAATTAATGACATATATGAGTAAAATGGAAGCTCTCACAGGCCAAAGAAAACAACCCCATTACCCCAATATGCAAGGTATTTTTTAATGGCTCTATTAAAAACCTTCTTTCTTACCAATATAAATTTCAAAGGTCTGTAAAACAGGATAAGGCACTAAATTCCTATCATAAATTGACAGAACTAGAGTCTTAAACTAAGCTACCCAATTAGAAACTGATAAACTGAAGTGGAGAGAATAAGACAGAACTAGGCAATGCAGAAAAAGATCTATTCTTGGTCTGCTCACCAGATACAAAATATCAACACAAGTCAAGCCACAGCCTGAAACCTAGCTTGTCAAGGAAACAGAACACAGGTAGCCATGCCATATGCTAAAGTACTGAATAAATCAAATATTCAGTAAAAAGTAAGAGGTTTTATGAATCTGTTGCCAAAAATTAGTAATTCCTTTCTCGTAGATAAAGTAGATAGAGGATATTAAGGACACTGCAAAAACACTTCATCTGGAGTTTGAGGTAGAAGTCTCTCCATTCAGGAAGTAACATGAAGAAAGAAATGGTCTCCCCTGCCTTTCAGTGTACTGAGCCTAAATAGCAAAGGCTGTCATCAACCAATGTATGGCTATTTGTTTTGGGATAAAGGAGATTGACATAGACAAAACCATACCCACTCTCATAAGGTCTTTTCATTGATATATTCTCCTAATTCCTAAGCTCAAGGTTGCCATTGGAGGTTCTTAAAAGACCTAGATCTGCATCAAGACCACACTGCCTCTTAGGACAAAAATGGTTCCCATGTTCAATATTCCTGCTCTAGTTTAAACACCTAGGTTTGCATTTCCCAACTAAGTCTTCCTCGTTTACTTGGGTTCTGACTTTAGTATGAAATATGTCCATACCTCCATACTACCTTCATCTCTTGTAGGTAACTAACACATATAACCATTTCTTCTAACTTTGCCCATATCCCAACTCTTGCCTTTCTGTCTTTGTGTTCCAAAACTCTCATATCAAAGGAAATCCCTTTGTCTTTTTCTCCATTTAATCACAAATACAGAGTCACCTATAAAGCTTTTGGCTTCAAGATGTTATTGATAGTTTGTGCCCACAGATTCCCAGAGAAGATCAGTATTTCTAGTGAACCTTGAAATCTTTCCTGCCCTCAGATATAAGACTTTTTAGATCTTGAAAAACTTGTATCACTGTCATGCCAGCAGGGATACTCCTATCTGATTCTCTTTCTGCAGCAGTGGAAAGTGCTTCTCTGTTGTTCGCTAAGCCTTCAACTCTCTTCTGTGTTGACTTCTTTCTTTCTCTCACACGTGTAGGTCTAAAGTTCCTTACTGGTCCAAAATGCTTTCATTTCTCCCCCTCTTCTTTTTTTTCCACTATGTTTGGGGCCTATATTTTCCCTAATATACTTATATATACATACACAGATTACATATAATATACAGATTATTTCTTGTAGAGTCTTACACAATGAAAGATTAGAGGTCACTGGATTCTGAATCCATGTAAGAGGCCATTTTTACCCTCCCTGAACTATAGTCCTTCTCTTTTTCATATTCATATGTGTCAAGCCTCAACCTCAAATTCTCTCTCTCTCTCTCTCTCTTTTTTTTTTAATGTCTGACAAATTCTCCTTTAAAGAAAGGCTGTTCTTCAAGCTTGACCACTATGTGTGAAAACCAAAAAGTATCTTTCAAATCCCCTTGTGTGTCTCTGACTGCTTCTTTGAGACAGTGAGTTCTAAACATCATAAATCTCTTATTATTTGATTTATAATTACCAACCCAAGAAAATGTACATTTATGTCCGTTCAGAAAATTCTGTTTAACTATTTGTAAGTAAAACATGCTATTCTACAATTTTTTTAAAAGATTTTATTTATTCATTTGACAGAGAGAGAGAACAGGAAAGAGGCAGACGGAGAGGGAGAAGCAGGCCCCCGCATCAAGCAGGAAGCCTGATGCAGGGCTTGATCCCAGGACCCACAGATCATGACCTGAGCCAAAGGCAGTTGCTTAACCAACTGAGCCACCCAGGAGCCCCTCTACAATGTTTCTGTAATAATATAGGTTTCTGAAGATGTAAATATTATCAGCTTATTAAACAAACTTAATACCCTGCTTTTTTTTTTTTTTTTTAAGATTTTATTTATTTATTTGGCAGACAGAGATCACAAGTAGGCAGAGAGAGGGGAAGGGAAACAGGCTCCCTGCCAAGCATAGAGCCTGATGCGGGGCTTGATCACAGGATCCCAGGATCATGACCACAGCCAAAGGCAGAGACTTTAACCCACTAAGCCATCCAGGCACTCCAATACCCTGCTTTTTTTTAAGCAAGAAAGGAAAGAGGTAATAACCAGGAATCTGGGGAGATGATCAATATATCTAATCCTGTGTTTTTCCTTCTTTGGCCTAAAATGTAATTCTGAACAGGATAAATTGGGGTTGCTAATTTAATTCCTAGGTAACAGTGCCCAGACCTAACAAGCAAATGTCCAAATCTGTTATACTCAGTTTAGTTTAAAACTTACCATCTGGTTTGGAATTATGGCTAAAAAAATATAATAAACACTAAAAGTAATCTAATGTAGCACAAACTGCTGCAACAACATAGGCTGAAAATCTGCTGTATAGCACTCGGCTTATTTGAATTGAACTTTAAAGATTTCCTTAGAAACCGTTACTTACTTCTGCATTGCTGTGATTCCAAGCAACTCCAATGCACAGAGGACATCACATGTCGGAACATCACTAACAGCCTTCACATGGGGGATGCTGTGCCTTCCATGCAAACATGTGCATCAGCTCCCAGCTGGTGTGACATGTGGTAGATCTGCATGTTTATCTACCTTTTCCATCTCCTGGTTTAACCTGTAAACGGACACAAAGGAAGCCAATGGGGAATCACTTACTAGCTTGAGAGTGGTACTCTAACTCAATACAGCTGATACTCCTAGTGGGACATGTCTTGTTGATAAACAAGAGCACTGAGACAACTACTTGAGTTCTTGAGTTTGGACAGGTCGCGCATTAAAAAAGGGGACTATCATATTTGCGTTACTCTGTGACAAAGGATGATCTTATCTGCCTTAAAAAAGACAACAGTTTTGTATAAGGGGAAATTTTATCTATGGAATGTCTGCTAGAAATCAATTATACATTTCTTTCTGAAAGCACATTAACATAAGATCCAGGTTTATTTTTTAATTTTTAAAAATTTTTTTTAATGAATCAGCTATAGAGAGGATCAGGAAGAGGACAAACAGAGCCACAGCTTCAATGTAAAACATAAAAGTACTCTACTCTAGCCCTCGAAGATGGCTTTCAAATGCATCACTGCTAGTGAAAATGTTAATATATAGAAAATATGGGTTCTCCAAAAAGCTGATAGGGTGTTGAGAGCAAAAATTGATAAATTACAGTTCTTTAATGTGTTCTTTTTAAAAGTACAAATATTTATCTATATAATTTTCTATAATTTTTACACATTATTGGTCGGTCATAGCTGATATTCCTAATTGATGACTTAAAGTGAAAAAATACAGCTTTGAGCTAGTGCTATATCCCTTACTGGGACTAAAGTTTGTTTAACTTTTTCTACAAGCCCTATTTCTTCCACCTATAAAATAAAATCTCTAGACTGAATAATTTCTAAATTCCTTTCCAGTTACACAATCCCCAAAACTTAAACTCCAATTTATTTTATTGGTAGGAAAATAAAAGATGAACTCCATCCATCGAATCACTGTTGTGTACTCACCAAAAATTATACATTTCTTATTTACTGCTAGGTACTGACAATAATTTTCAGGTATCTATAATATTTACAAGTAAAACAACAATAAAAACAATGTGCAAAGAACAAAGATTGCACAAGATCTTTTTTATCATAAAGACACATGACCTGACTCTGTTCTTCATTGTATTCACAGATAACAGAAACATGAAGAATGAACTTCTTTTATGTGCTTCCTATGTAACTCTTTCTTCCATGGCAATACAATATAAAATGCTTTCTTTTTCCTTAACCTAATAATGGCAAAGTAGCAATAACATAAACACATATATCCTATTGTTGGAAGAAAGTGATTTATTCATCATTTTATTTTATTATTTTATCCATTATTTTAAAGCTGGATATGAAGAAATAAATTATGAATTCTTACTTTTAACTGAATATCACTTTAAGATAAATGTATTTAAACCAAAATAACTATTTGACATTATTTTTAATTTTAAACCAAATATTCAGCAAAAAATTTATTAAATGTAAATTTACTTCCAGCTTCTATATTATAATTTTATTTATTTTGCATACTTATCTGGCAAATATCATATTCCTTAAGATTTACATATTATGAAGGAAGGAACTTCCTCTTTTGTTCATGGTAGTATATCCAGTATTTAATAATACACGTTATTCCAGATATTCCCTCCAATATTTGTTGAATTAATAAGTAAATTAAGGAGCAAGTCTCTAATAGACATTTTTAAGATTTATTTATTTTATTTACTTAACACAGAGAGAGAGCATGAGCACACAGCAGGGGAAAGAGCAGAGGGAGAAGCAGACTCCCCACTAAGGAAGGAGTCCAACTTCAGACTTGATCCTAGGACTTTAGGATCATGACCTGAGCCAAAGGCATGTGTCTAACCAACTGAGCCACCCAGGCTCCTCTAATGGACCACCCCTCTAATGGACTTTGAAGTCTACTGAAGGAAATAAATATTCACAAATGATTATTAATGGCCTGGGATAATAGAATGCTTAATATTATTGTAAACAAAGGGTTAAGTGAGTACAGAAAAGGGGTTATTAATTGCAACTTATTTCTAAAAACTTCTTGGAATAGATATTTTCACTTTACCTTAAAAAATAACCAGGAGTTAGCTATGTTGAAATGTGACATTTTCTATGTAGGAGAGGCGAAGACAAAGGCATGGAGGTCCAAAACTCCCAGGTTATGAAATAAATAAAGCTGGGAATAATGCAGGTTGCTGAAGGTGAAGTAACATGATGCAGGACCTTTGAAATTGTGGAAAAACTACAAATTTTGATTTCTATTATGTCTCTATGAAGAAAATGAGAAATGTAGATCAGTAATATGAGTCCTGGTTTCCTTATCTTTGAAAGAGAAATGATAATAATTATCCCATTAAGATAGTAAGAATTAAACAGGATGGGGCACCTGGGTGGCTCAGTGGGTTAAGCCTCTGCCTTTGGCTCAGGCCATGATGTCAGGGTCTTGGGATCCAGCCCCCCATCAGGCTCTCTGCTCAGCAGGGAGCCTGCTTCCCCCTCTCTTTCTGCCTGCCTCTCTGCCTACTTGTGATCTCTGTTTGTCAAATAAATAAATAAAATCTTAAAAAAAAAAAAGAATTAAACAGGAGAATGAATGTAAATTATATCATATATATATTGTGGCAAATATGTTCTCAATAAATGATAACAGTGATTATATATATTTTATAGATGGATATTATATATAAACATATAGAATATATATTAAATATATGTTAAATATATATATTAAATATATTTACAAATATCTATTATGTGTGTATGTGTATATATATATATGCAGTTACAAATGTATAGATATATACAGAATTGTATATATTGTTAAAGAGAAAAAATGGAGGAAAAAGAGGAGTACTTTCATGGCTCTCCAAAAGGGATAATTTGTGTGAGAGAGAGAGAGAGAGACAGACAGACAGACAGACAAGTTCCTAACACAGAGTGTAACAAGGAGAACTACAAAACACAATCCCAAAAACTAAGAGAAGGAAGAATGCCATCTGAGACTTAAGCTTTTTTTTTTTTTTTTTCCAATTTATTTATTTTCAGAAAAACAGTATTCATTATTTTTTCACCACACCCAGTGCTCCATGCAAGCCGTGCCCTCTATAATACCCACCACCTGGTACCGCAACCTCCCACCCCCCCGCCACTTCAAACCCCTCAGATTGTTTTTCAGAGTCCATAGTCTCTCATGGTTCATCTCCCCTTCCAATTTACCCCAAAGCACATACCCTCCCCAATGTCCATAACCCTACCCCCCTTCTCCCAACCCCCCTCCCCCCAGCAACCCACAGTTTGTTTCGTGAGATTAAGAGTCACTTATGGTTTGTCTCCCTCCCTATCCCGTCTTGTTTCATGGATTCTTCTCCTACCCACTTAAGCCCCCATGTTGCATCACTACTCCCTCATATCAGGGAGATCATATGATATTTGTGAGACTTAAGCTTTTTAAAGCAAACTAAGGGATTGAAAGCCAAGAAGTTGTGTAGTGTCGGGACTGAATTCATTAACGTATCTAAAGAAAGTGTTTCAATCGCAGGGGAGTTAGTCTTCTACGGAAACTGAGGAGCAGACAAGCCCCTAAAGTATAAATCTGCATTCTCTTCTAATGTAATTCCTGAAGTCCTGAAATAGGGAGAAAGTCTAAGCAAAGGAAATTGTCAGTTCCCTTGGCAAGAGTTAAAAAGTATGAGTCCATTTGTTTTTAGCTTGATGGCATAAAGTATTCTAGTTACCTATTTTTTTTTTTTGATACAATATATACCCAATTCTCAGTGACTATATTTTGTTTTCCCACCCAGGTGTGCCTTTGTACTGGTCATGCTAGAGTAAGATTTTTATTTCACATAACATAGTTCTTATTATAAATTAATAAACTAACATTCTGATTGCATTTTTGTTGTTATAGGTTGAATTATATCTCCAAAAAGATATGTTGAAATCCTAACCCCAGTACTTGTGAATGTGACCTTATTTGAAAATAGGGTTTTAACAGATGTAATCAAGTTAAGATGAGGTCATATTGGATTAGGGTGGGCCCTAATTGAATGACCAGTGTCCTTATAAAAAGAGGAAATTTAGACACAGACAGACAGAGACATATAGAGAAAAATGCTTTGTGATGATATGTGATGACGGCAGCAGACATACCTACAAATAAAACAGTAAGGATTACTGGCATCCACAGGAAACTAGGAGAGAGGCATGGAGTGGACAGTCCCTGAGAGTTCTCCAAAAAGAATCAACTTTGTCAAAACTTGGTTTCAAAATTCTCCTCTCCAGAACCGTAAGATGATAAATTTTTATTGTTTTAAGACACCCATATTATGGCTGCTCTAGGAAATTAATGTAATAATCAAAGGAAATAATTTATCTTCCTATGTTACAACTTTAAAAAAAAACAATTTTTTTCATTTGTTGGTTTGGGTTTTATACATACTAGATCAAATATCTTTAGTGATACTTTTCTTAGACATTATTCTTATAAACACTTTAAGGAAGACTTATGAAAATCAATCTATTCTGATTGACTTCTTCTCTTTAAATAATTTGATGTTTTTCACAGTTGATCATTAATGGCTGCTCATTGTTTTGGATGCTGTGTATATCACTTGCAAAATAATCCCAACTCTTGTTAAAGTAGGAAATAACTGCTCTGTGGTTACCTTCAAACCAAGGCCTGTTTCTTAGTAGGACAGAGCAGGGTGCATGTGTCTGTTATAGAAGCTATTGTACGGGAAATGTTCAGAGACTTTTTTTATTTCAATTCTCCAGCTGTTAACTAAATTCGAGTTCTTATTGTTATTTTCCTAAGAAAATAATGAAATATATCATCAATAAAAGTTAAAGGAACAAGGTGAATCAATCTAATGGGAGAATCTAAATCTTCCCAAGGATCCATCTAAGTCCATAAAAAGAGCACCCGTTGATAGGTAACAGCAGGGGATTAAAGACTGAAGCAGTTTACTGCAGGCTATGAATGACCTGATCCCTTAATCCATCTGTCTTTTTATATGAGAATGCTATGCTAATTAGCTGCGTAAATTGTTTCCTGATGACATTAATTTTGTGCCTTTTTGTTATTCTGGGCTTTGACTTTCACTGTGATAAAAATATACTAAGGGACATTTCCAATTTAGATAGTTTTGATCCTGATAAATTCCAACACAGAAGCAAAGTTGTGGGGAAATATGCATAAATAGCAAACTTAATCAATCCTGGGGATAGACATAGAGGACTTTGGCTTCCTATATAATCGTTCCCTTTAGCTTCTAAAGCATTACATTAACACACTTGAAATGTTGAAACATAATTCAAAGAGAACTACTAGCAAATGCAATTTTCATTGCCCCATTTTCTTTGGAGAAAATCAAGACTTGAATATTAACATGGGGAAAGTAATGGAACAGATAGTCGTGATGTGAAATCTTATTAGTAAACAAGAGCTGCATCTGAAAAAATATTGTCATTAAAAGCTATGTAGTAGTTAATTGAGTTTGATATGAAATTTAGTGCTGGAAAGTTAATGACTAATGCAGCTATTTCACAGAGCTTAGTTACTGCAGGCTCCATAATGATCTCCTTTTGCTTCCGAGCAACAATGAAATTAACCTCTCTTTTGTCCTGCAGGTGTTGTGTTCTGATAATGCATATCCCTTACAAGTTTGGGTAAATTATTTGCTTTGCATATAAATTAACCCTAAGGCTGAATCAATATTAGAATAATGAAAATGTAGAAAATATTTTTATTCAAAGAAAACAAAGATTTATAGCAAACTATATCAAACACTAGATCTAGATCCAATTTCAGGAGAATGGATTAACAAAGTATTTACAATGCTCAAAAGAAAGACAGAGAGAGAGAAAGAAGGAAAAGTTATATGATTGGGGAGAGGATAATTTTGGAAAGTAAAATGTAATTTCATTATTTTTTACATTAGGATAAAAATAATTGAGAATCAATACCTTTCCGGTATAAAAATAGTAAAATGTTACTTACTTCACAATTCTTATGGCATCTTCTTAGCTCCACTTTCTTAGGGATATATGTCCTTAAGGTAAACTCTAATTTCAAAATGTGAATCATTACAGCTATAAGGTAAAGACCCAAATTCCACTTTTGTGCAGTAGATTAGTAGCTATATTTCACTGCCTATAAAAAATTTATTTTTCTTCTGTACCTCCAGAGACATTTTCCCCACATATTTTTCTCTGTATTTTTTCCTTAGGTATTTACTCTTTTAAAAATATGAGTGTGTATAAATTATTTACAAATATGACATTTTTCTTCTTTGAAATGATAGCTAAATTCAAATTACTTTTATTATCTGACAAAATTCAGAATTCAGCCATGTCCTATTAAGTGTCTGATGGTGTGTCATAATTACTACATCAGGTGCACAAATTCTTGTGAATTGGAGGAGAAAGTTAGCACTTTCTCAGCTCTATATATTTGAAGGATATGTTTACCAATGGAAATATTGATCATAAAACTTATTGGTAATGTTCAGATGGTGAAATGGGTGAAGATTTTGTCTACTGATAAATTTAGTGCTTTGTTTACATCTGTTTAACTATTTACAGGAATAATCCTGTTTTAATCACTCCAAACATTCTTTATTCTCCTATCTCACAGTTGAGCATTTGGTATAGCTTTGATATTCTTGGTTTTTGCCAATTGGGTTTAATGTTCATTCTTTGTTTCTAAATTCTAAAAGGAATGTGGAATCTAAAGTACAATAATAATCATTAATAATTTATAAAATGTCCATCTCCAAAACAGAATCAAGGACGCTATAGAAAATAATAAGCACACATTAAACCAACTGGGCACAGTGCCCAGAAAATCTGCCAAGTACACACAATAGGAAAGAAAATAGCTTACGTGTGTGAGGAGAAATAAGTAAGGGAAAACAATGCATGAAAGACTTACAAACAGAACATCTAGGGAGTCAACAGATTCCCAAACTTCCATAGGAAACAAAAATATTTTGAAGTCCTTTCTCCTGGGTCTACTAACCATCTTCCAGTGAAGAACAGATATGAACCCCATCAGAAGAGGCTTAAGCAAACTAAGTATATTCTACAAATTTCAAATTTGCTACATGTAATGGATTATTTTAGGTTTTGCAAATTACCAAGTGATGAATTCTGGGGCGACAACACAGCTACAGGTTTGTGAGGCTTTTCAATACTGGGTATGATGCAAACCATTTTTTTTTTTTCATATGACTTAGTTTGTAACTTTCTCCTTGGGATGGCATGTGATTATGACAAGGGGAAACAAAGAGTCTCACATATAGTCTCACTCACAAACAGTACCTAGCTTTTCTTAGGTCAGGTCTCTCGGCAAATTAAAGCAAGAAAACACTCCCATGACCTGAAGAAATCTATGGAAATCAGTTTACTGAAAGATTGCCTGTGTTCATTTATGTGGGCTTTCATAGGCTGTACATCTGAAGAACAAGAGCAAACACAAAATGCTAAAAACATTTTCTTTCTGAGGCCCAACTGCTCCAAAATTCTGTTCTATGAAGGCCCGAGAGTTAAAAACAAATTTGCTTACCTTGCATTTATTCTAAAGCAATAGTTAGGAAGGGGCAACCCAGCTGTAATTGATCAGAGGGCAACCAGGGATATACATTTACTTTTGTTATTTTATTCATAGTAGGAGAAGAATAAATGGGAAGAGTCTTTAAAAAAATTTTAAGAAGTTAACACAATGATTTACTCTAATTCTACTCAGTACAAGTAATATTTGGCAGAGTTTTATGAACTTACTATATATTCTAGTCCTCAGCTTATAATCAAGAAAATTAATAGCATAAATCTTGGGATAAACCAGGTAAATTACTTTTTTGGAATATTTCTTTTTTTCCTGAAGTAATATTTAGTGAACTGATAAATCTGCTTTGTTTAATTGAAACCTAGATTTCAAGGATAATATACTCAAGTGGATGGAATATTTACATCAGGAAAATGATTTCTAGTCCATGACACATTATTGTTTACTAGAAATGACTGTCATTAAAACTTATTTTCAAACCATGTAAAAGAGAATGATCCCTGTGCAAACTTGTTGTCATGCTGTGCTATGAAATCTTATATTTAGAGAAGCATTTAGATATGAAATTCTGGAAACCTTTGAACATAAAGTTCTCAATTAGTTATATGTAATTAAATAAGTTTTATCTAATGTTGTGTGCATGTTAGCAGTGTACGGGCAGAGAGGCTGGAGGTAAGTAACTCACTAAGTGGGATGATATGTCCACTGTTGAAAATTTACTTCTCTTGTTGTGTCAGTTAATTGGACTAACATAACTTTACTGCTTAATAGCTTACATGTCTGGGTAATTCTCAATGAGTATAGGAAACAACAGCTTTTGTTTGTTTTTGTTTCTTTTTTTTTTTTAAGATTTTATTTATTTGTTTGACAGAAAGAGAGATCACAAATAGGTACAGAGGCAGGCAGAGAGAGAGAGAGAGAGAGAGGGGAGGCTCCCTGATGAGCAAAGAGCCCAATGTGGAGCTCAATCCAAGATCATGACCCAGATCAACCCTGAGATCATGACCTGAGCTGATGGCAGAGGTTTAACCCACTGAGCCACCCAGGTGTCCCAACAGCTTTTGTTTCTAAGGAAGACTATAGAAAGGGGTATAAACTTTCTTAAGCAGAGGCTGTTAAAAGAGAAATATTTTTTTCTTCTTAATGCATAGCTTAACCAAATTTAGCACTGTTTCTTGGAGAAACCTAATTATCTGAGTAATATAAATAGAGTCAGTCTTGATTAATAAATCAAAGGGATTTAATTTTTTTTAATTATTTTACCAAGTACCTTCTATGATCTATTTGACGCTTTTTTGTAACAATTCCACTAACCCACTGCTTAGTGTTAGGCATTCATAAAATAAACAGTTAAGTTCTGAGGATGATTGTTGCAAACTGTGGAAAATAAAAGATGTCAGATGACATTATTCTGAAAGTATTAAGTGATTTCCATGCAAAATATTCTATAACTGAATGTTCTCTTAGGATTATGTATACCACTAAACTATGTTGATCTATTTCTATGCAACGTTGAATTTTCTTATCCATACATTCAAAAAGCACTGGATACCAGTTCTGTCTGAGGAATTGATGACCAATAAGATTCTTACCTCAACAAATGTATGGTTGGAGACTAAATAAAGAACACAAACTGAGGTAATTGTAATAGAATGCTTTAGTGATACATTAACATTAGGAACAAGAAGGAAAAAATAACAACACTGGAAGAACATCTAAATGCATCTTTGGGTACTTAAGTTGTCATTTGAAAATGATCTCTAATCAGAGTTCTAAAGGACAAGTAGGAGTTAATCAGAAAAAGGAGAAAGAACATTCTAGGCATCAAAAGTTCAGGGGCCAGGAAGCCGATTATTAAAATGTTCAATAACATACAGGTTGATTTTGTTTTACATTTTGAAAATAATATCATGTAGTCTATACCACAGTTCATATCAGAATCTTTTACACATATAACCCCTGTTCTGTGAGGTGCTGATAGGTATTTCTTGAATAAAAATGGAGGTGTTCAGGGTCCATGTTAAGGAAAAAGAAGCACTTCTTAAAATTTGGTTTATTTTTCCTACACAGTTTCTATTTAATAAATTAATGTACAATGTGACTCTGTAGGAAGTGTTAATAGCAATCAGTACTTTCTAAAATTATGTGACCAAGAAACCCTTTACTCATAGAAGAACTCTTAGCACTAGTTTCCTGAGGAATATGCTTTGAGAAATGCTGCTCTACATATGTGTGGGTATAAGATTTTCCAAATCCAGATTCTTTGTAGTAGAAATTTCTGAAAAAGCATGGGGGGATATTATAAAGTTTGATAGAGAATTGTGGTAGTTTGAATGGTGTTCCCCCATAAGGTATATCCACCTGGAAATTTACATGGTGACCTTATATGGAATAAGTGTCTTTGAAGATGTGATTAAGGTAAGGATCTAAATTGCAATTATCTTGAAATGTAATGACTTCTAAATCCAATGATGAATGTTCGTACAAGAGATAGAATAGACAGAAGGAAGAAGTCATGTGATGAGAGAGGCAGAGATTAAAGTGATATGCCTATAAAACTCAAGAGCACCTAGAATTGCTGACAGCATGAAATGGGTTCTCTCTCAGAGCCTCCTATATAGAACCAATACCACAAACACTTAGATTTCAGACCTCTGCCTCCTACAACTGCAAGAGAATGAATGCATTTCTATTAATTCAAGCCACCAGGTCTCTGGTGATTTGTTATGACAACAGTAGGAACCAAATATAAGGATATACTGCTTTTACATACATGTTCCATTCCAACAAATTTTTTACCTTAACACATATTACCAAATGGTCCCCAGTGCATAATGATGCCTCTTGAATTCATATCCTTGTAGTGACCTCCCAATCTGAACATAGGTTAGCCTAATGAATTACTTGATCTGAGAGAAAACAGCAGAAGTGACACTGTACAAGTTCCTGTTCTAGTTCTAAAGGAGGCTTTGTAGTTTCCATTACTCCCTCTTAGTTCTCAGCCACTGCGTAAAGATTTCCACGTTAGCTTCCTTGAGGATGAGAAGCCCCATGGTGGAGAAGGGGAATGAAGGACCAGGAGAATGAAAGACCAAGAGGCAGAGAGGAAAGCCTGGTCAACATAAGTCAGTACGGGCTAACATATGAATGGCTCCATCTTGGATCCACGAGTTCCAGTGAAGCTGCTCACTGAATACAAACATATGGGAGTACCTCATCAGTACTATCTGGAGGAAAAACAAGCCCTACATCTATGTCCAGCTTAGATTATAGAACTGTGAGCAGATAAATGCTTGTTGCTTAGTTGTTTTAAGCTGTTAGGTTCTGAAGTGGTTTCTTATGAGGCAATAGAAAGCTGTGGTCATCTTGTAATATCTTCAAGTATTTATTTATTTTTATTTATTTGACAGAGAGAGAGAGCACACAAGCAGGGAACGCAGAAGGCAGAGAGAGAGGGGGAAGCAGGCTCCCCTGCCGAGTAGGGAACTCAATGCAGGACTTGATCCCAGGACGCTGGGATCATGACCTAAGTTGAAGGCAGATGCCCAACCAACTGAACCACCCAGCCACCCTTCAACTATTTATTTTTAAAACAAGGACAGACAGAACAGATTCTGGATAGAATATCAGGTGGTATGCAAAGGCATACTGAATTTCTGTTCAGCTATTCAGAATTTTTATCAACTCTCCCTGTCTTTCATTAACGTTAAATCTTTGGGGGAAAAATGCATACTACTTGTATATAAATAGAGACAACTGTTCTTGAACACCCAAATAAAAATTTATATTTAAATTAGGCATAAGTATAAAGAGCTGAACTTGATTTTTAGTTTATTCTATACTCTCCTTTTATGAGAAACAGACAGATGACAACCTAATCTCTAGGGTTTGTTTTAAAAGGTTGTATCATCAGTACAGCATAGCATAGACTTAGCATAGACTAAGACTATCTCTCATCTTCAATCACTGGAGATAACTCATATTCATAATGATCCTATATGTCTTGATATGGTGTCTGGATATTAACAATTACATTCTGATCAGTTGTTGCTTTAAACATTTAGCTATGTGCCAATTTTTAAAAATAGTTGCAATCCACATAAGATGTATAGTTAACCAGCAGGTGATCAGACATAGAATTAATGGAATCCTGTTTTCATCCATTTTAGATATAATCTGTTTAAAGATACATTTGAAAACTGACTGTTGCAACACATGAACGCTCATGAAAAAATTATTCAAATCTGTCTTTCTGTCTCTCTCTCACACACACACTTATGCATGCATGCCTCTGGACAGTGAGAGTCCATAAATATGGAATTATATTAGATGGAGCAAATAAGCCAACAAGTGTACTGAGCTAATTTGGTAACTTAGTCTTGGTCTTATGAAGGACATTTTCTTTCTCTGTCCTCGTCTTTTCTATTAAATGAACGTGGACGCACAGTGATCACTCATTTATTTCTGTGAATATGTAGTATCTTGAATAAATTCATCTTCAGTGTTATTTTTTCTTTTTTTCTTTCTGATTTTCTTTCCCTACACATTTGATATCGTTTCTTTTCTTCTTCTCCATTTTTGGTCTTCCTTCTTTCCTCTTCTTCCTCCTTTGTTTTCATTATGAAATATAATACATAAACAGTAAGTCCATACAGATATTGTTAGTAATCTCAAGGAAGCTGGGTCTAACTTAATGCTACTTCTGCTGCTTCTCCTTCCTGCTCTTTTTCTCTTACTCCTTTGTCTTCTATTTCTTTTCTTTTCAATAAATATTATATAACTCTCAGTTTTACTCTGATTATACAGTTGACAATGATAAAATCTATTTTAGTTACTTTTCATCAAAAAGAAATACAGCAAAACATTTTGCAAACAAAATTTATTATATATAAGTGAACACTTCTAGATATAATATGATAATATAATAACCACTTCTAGACAGATAATATTATAACTGGTTTTCTTTCATCCTGTGCTACATTTTTATCTGACAAAGTCTCTGCTGTTTCTAAGTTCAATGTATTGCATCAAGCATTGCCAGTAATACTGAATACTTTCAATTAGTTGTTCTCCACTTCTCTGGTCACTAAGCAACTGGCCTACGGTGAGGAATATGTAACGATCTGTATAGATACTTTAGAGTGATGGAATACAGGCTTCGCAAGGTTTCATTTGCTCTCTCTTGTGCTCATCCTACAACAAATAGTTAAGTGCATGGCGATATTTGATATTAGTTTGCTATAATAAACTTAAAAGTTAAAGTAAACTCTGGACAAAGGTAGGGATAAACATAACACATAATACTAAGTTTGCCTTTTATGTATGTTATATTGTTTATGAAAATGACAAGTAATCAGGTTAATATACTTTTAAAAGTATATATGCTAAACACTGGTGAAGGTAGAATTCAGCACACAGCAGAAATGGTGAGACAATCAATGAGAAGAAATCTGGACAGAAATGGAAAAGCTGGAAGTGCAAATAAAATGAAAATTGCAAATGAAAACTATTATGTCTGATGTATACGTGAGTCTTTAGCAGAATGTGTTCCTATGTGAGACCACCAGAATAAGCAGAAAAGACTTGGCACTTGACCCTTGAATACTTTTCATTCCCCTTATTTATCATATTTTTATTGGTTTTCATTCCATTGACTACTACTTGCACTGACCCTTAGTGAATCCACTCAATCAACAGGAGAGATTTTATCTCCTCTTTATCAATATAGTTGCTTAGAAAGATTTTTTTGTATGTATTTTGTCCAATTTGTCCATTGCATTTTACAAGTTCCTTTAGAACAGCTTTCTTTTATACAGTATACTGCTTTTGATATATTTTGAAGAAATGAAAAATAAATGATTGCTTGAAACTTATGTCTCATAATGTAAATGCAATTATCAATAGTACCAATACTATTGGGATTAATGAAAATGGTAATCTCAAAATATATTCAAACTTGGAAAAAAGTGACTACTGAAAAGCAACAGACAGCTAAAATTTCATGTTATACAATGAAAAATACTTGAGATCTTAAATAGGACTTCCATTTTTTTATACCATTCCACACATTTTAAATTCTTCTATCATGATAACTAAGACTAAATACTTTTTTTAAGATTTATTTATTTATTTGAGAGAGAGAGCAAGCTGGGAGGGGCAAAGGGAAAGGGAGAGAGGCAGACTAAGCATGGAGCCAGACATGGGCTCAATCTCGTGACATTGAGATCATGACCTGAGCCAAAATCAAGGGTTGGAGGCTTAACATACCGAGCTACCCAGGTGCTCAAAGACAAAACTTTTCATTTCTTTTTTAAACAATACACTAAGTGCATCTGTGAAAATGACCTATAAATATACACCATATACACTAAGTGCATCTGTGAAAATGACCTATAAATATACACCATAACTTTAATTACATATCTTCAGTGGGGTCTATCTTTTTAGTTTAGCACATATTTATGCAAAACTATTCTACATGGTAATGTGTAATAAAAAACAAAGACACCAAAACCCCACAAACTAGAATATGTCTGCACTGGTGGTACCTGAGAAAGCCCAGTGGGAATACAGGACTTTTCTTCCTACTGAGTGGTAACAATGTGCCCCTCTCTTTTCTCATCAGGGTGGTGCCATAGGAGACCAAGTAAGACACTGGAACTTTCACTACCATCCAGTGGTAATAAGGTCCGAGAAAATACTTACACTCCCTTCAGCGAAGACTATATAGGAGTAAATTTAAGAAGCATCACTCTCCAAAGTAAGTTGAGTGGGAACCAGGACTTTCAACACTAATCTCACAATAACAAGGCAGCCCCCACTTATACCCTGTGTTATGTCAGAAGAGGTTTACTAACTAAAATTTAAATAAAATACAGTCTCATAATATTCAAAATGCCCTGGATACATTGAAAATTATTCAGCATACCAAGAAGTAGAAAAATCACATCTTTTTTTTTTTTTTTGAAGATTTTATTTATTTATTTGGCAGAAAGAGAGATGACAAGTAGGCAGAGAGAGGCAGAGAGAGGACGGGAAGCAGGCTCCCTGCCTAGCAGAGAGCCCGATGTGGGACTCGATCCCAGGACCCTGGGATCATGACCTGAGCCGAAGGCAGAGGCTTTAACCCACTGAGCCACCCAGGCACCCCCAAAATCACATCTTTAATGAGAAGATAACACACAGCAATGTGTGGGTGACACATACATTAGATGTAACCAAAAAGGATTTTAAAGCCACCCATAAAAAAAAAAATTTAATAACCACTTATGAAAATGTTCAAAAAAATGGAAGCTTTACAAAGTAACAGAAGATACAAAAGGAAAAAACTGAGGCAGTGAAAATTATAACTAAAATTTTAAAAATTATGATAGTCTCAACAACACAATGGAGAGAAAAGAGAAAAGAGTACGTGAACTTGAAAATCAAACAATACAAGGGGCACTTTGGTGGCTCAGTTGGTTAAGCATTCAGCTCAGGTCATGATCTCAAGGTCCTGGGATCAAGCCCTATACCAGGCTCCCTGCTCACTGGGGAGTCTGCTCCTCCCTCTCCCTTTCCATATGCCCCTCCCCCTGCTTATGTGCTCACTCGCGAGCGCTTTCTCTCTCTCAACCCTCTCAAATAAATAAAATCTTTTTAAAAAAGGAACAAATCACATTACCCAGTCTAAAGAACAGAGGAAAAATAGACTACAAAACAAAAACAGAGCTCCAAGGAACTGTGGGACTATAACATTCAGTCCTCAGAGTCTGAGAAAGAAAGGACAAAGAGGGTGAGGCTGAAAAATGTATTTAAAGAAATGACTAGAAAATTTCCAAGTTTGGTTAAAGACATAAGCTTACAGATTCAAGAACTGAGCAAACTCTCAAGGGATAAACCAAGAGATGTCCACACCAAAAGAGAATACAAACATACAACCTCAGAAAATAAAAGAGAGGAAAAAATCTTGAAAGAAGTGAGAATTTAAAAACACTTTATTTGTAGGGGAAAATCTATTTGAATGACAGTGGATTTCTCATCAGAAACCATGAAGGGAAGAAATTAGTGACTGATTTTTCAAGTATTGAAAGGCAAAAACCGTCACCTCAGAATTCTGTTTTGGGAAAAACTGTCCTTTAGGAAAGAAAGAAGATTAAAGACATTCTCAGAAGAGGGAAAAGAGAATTTATCGTCAGCAGACCTGTCGCCAAAAGAATGGCTAAAGGAAGTTCTTGAAACAGAAATACAATGATAAAAGAAGGTGTCTTAAAGCATAAGCAAAAACAAAAATATGAGTAAATATAATAGATTTTTCCTCTTCTCGTAAGTTTTCTAAATTTTTTGTTTGACTTGAAACAAACCAAAAAAAGTAACAATGCCTGATATGGTTCTCCATGTATCTAAAGGAAATATTTGTAAGTATAATAGACAGGGATGGGTAAAGAGAAAGAGATTTTGAAAGAGGTGAGGACTTAATCTTTCGCTAGAAGTATTCAGTATTTTGATAGCAGTGATTACAGGAATCTATAATGTGATAAAATGACATTGAGTTATATGTATATACTGACATACATATTAATGTCAATTTCCTGTTTTGACATTATACTATAGTTACTAAAAGTATAACCACTGGGGAAACAGGGTGAAGGATCTGAGGGGCTTCTTTGTACAGTAGTGCAACGTTCTTTCAAATATATAATTATTTCAATATTGACAGTTAATAAAAATCTTAATAGAGAAGCGCCTGGATGGCTCAGTTAGTTGGGGATCTGCTTTCAGCTCAGGTCATGGTCCCAGCGCCCTGGGATTGAGTCCCGTATCAGGTTCCCTGCTCACTGGGGAGCCTGCTTCTCCCTCTGTGTGCTCTTTCATCTCTCTCTCTCCCCCGTAAAAAAATAAATAGAACTGCCCTATGACCCAGCAATTGCACTACTGGGAATTTACCCTAAAGATACAAACGTAGTGATCCAAAGGGGCACGTGCACCCGAATGTTTATAGCAGCAATGTCCACAATAGCCAAACTATGGAAAGAACCTAGATGTCCATCAACAGATGAATGGATCAAGAAGATGTGGTATATATACACAATGGAATACTATGCAGCCATCAAAAGAAACGAAATCTTGCCATTTGCGACAACATGGATGGAACTAGAGCGTATCATGCTTAGCGAAATAAGCCAAGCGGAGAAAGACAACTATCATATGATCTCCCTGATATGAGGGAGTGGTGATGCAACATGGGGGCCTAAGTGGGTAGGAGAAGAATCCATGAAACAAGATGGGATAGGGAGGGAGACAAACCATAAGTGACTCTTAATCTCACGAAACAAACTGTGGGTTGCTGGGGGGAGGGGGGTTGGGAGAAAGGGGGTAGGGTTATGGACATTGGGGAGGGTATGTGCTTTGGGGTAAATTGGAAGGGGAGATGAACCATGAGAGACTATGGACTCTGAAAAACAATCTGAGGGGTTTGAAGTGGTGGGGGGGTGGGAGGTTGGGGTACCAGGTGGTGGGTATTATAGAGGGCACAGCTTGCATGGAGCACTGGGTGTGGTGAAAAAATAATGAATACTGTTTTTCTGAAAATAAATAAATTGGAAAAAAAAATAAAATATTTTTTAAAATCTTAATAGAAATATGATCAATAAAATGTTACATTTTATTAAAGATAGAATGATAGAAAAATAAGATATTGTGCTTATAAAAATAAATGAAGGCATCCATGAAAGAATTAAGCTTTGTAACTGAGTAAGTACAATGCTGAAAGAAAAGGAGGCAATAAAGAGTTTATGTTAGGTACTTTAGAAAGCCAGTTGTCTCTGAAAAGTTCTACATTCATGATACCAAGTAACCCAAAAGTTCTCAATCTATAAAATTATACTATTTCTAGGATATAAGTGAATAGTCTTTCCATCCTAAACCATTCAGACATTAAGACTATCATTGATAATCTTTAACTACCAGGGAAAAATGGAGATGAAAAGAAACTATGGGGAAAGTAGAAAGAAGGATATCACACTTTAAAAGCTTCCTCAGAGAGAGTTTCAGCTAAATATATTTTTACTGCAAATCTGGTGTGAACTTCTTACTCCTTGCTATACTTATTGCTCTTTCTTCTGAGAGAATCTACTTTATGAACATAAGTAAAAAAGACCATACCCATTATAGGTACAAATTTATTTTTTAAAAATCTTTATTTATATAAAAGTTTCAGGTAAAAATGAATCCATTTATGTTGTTCTCACAAAGAGATGACTATTGTTCTCTTTAATGAAGGGGCAAGGGTATTCACCTGTACTAGAAAATATTTATTTTAGCTAATGCTCATTAGCTGATATTTATTAAACGCTATAATACTGTCTGCCACTATAAAAATGTGGAAACATTTAGAAAACTGTCTTTATGGTATCTGTAGGATTATTCAGTACAGTTGTAGAATTTGCTTTGAATCTTTTCATTTATATTCCAGTTCCAATGCAGTCCTTTTTAATAAAATATTTTCATGATTTGTCTGTTCCTTCCAAGGAGATGTGGTCCCCTATTTGTAATGTTTATCCCTACTTAATTCCAAAATGGTCAGACTTTGAAATGTTTATAGAAAATCATTCAGATTTATAGTTCAGAGATATAAAAGCTACACAAATTGCTAATAATGTTGTATGTGCAAATAAAAAATAGCAACAATCATGATATCACTGCAGGTTGTTACTGATTCTTAAATATTCTCTACCATGGGTATCATGGCCTAATGATTTTAACTTACACATATCATTTCTTTAAGTAACATTATAAAAGGCAATATCTAAGGCTGCACATTCACCATAGAAAACACATTATTAACTAATTTGTGGTGTTTAGTTATGCTCATACATGTGAACGAAAAGTACATCACTGTATGTCTTTTAAACCCATTAATATCTGCTTAACATTAAACCAAAAGATGGGTATGGGCATCATTGCCAAGGAGGGTCAACTGATTTCAAAGGATTCTAAATATGTTACTTGAGTAAGAAACACCACAATGAGCAGAAGGCTTCAAGGAAAACTTTTCTGGTCCAAATAATATGGGCTAAATCACATGTTCTCTATATTGATGATGCCAACTTCTCAATGGATAAATAGGAATTCTCTTACTGATCTTTTGTTGATTTTTGACTACCTTTTCTAAAACACGTTTTAAAAGGTGCTTTACACTTCCACAGTAGTTTAGTGTCTATTGACTCACCAAATAAACTATACTTAACTATTTAAATAATTGCTAATAATATTGTATGCTGAAAAATAACTTTAGATACTTTAGAAAGCCAGTCATCTCTGAAAAGTTCTACATTCATGATACCAAGTAACCCAAAAGTTCTCAATCTATAAAATTATCCTATTTTTAGGATATAAGTGAATAGTCTTTTCATCCTAAACCATTCAGATATTAAGACTATCACTGACCATCTTTAACTACCAGGGGAAAATGGAGAAGAAAAGAAAATGTGGGGAAAGTAGAAAGAAGGATATCAAACTTTAAAAGCTTCCTCAGAGAGAATTTCAGCTAAATATATTTTTACTGCATCTCCGCTACACAAGGCAGTGAAAGTTGGAAGTCTGGAATGCCTTAGCCTGCTTGTAGCCGGGGATGCCCAAATTGATTTATGTAATAAGAATGGACAAACAGCTGAAGATCTTGCTTGGACCTGTGGATTTCTAGAATGTGCCAAGTTTCTTACAATTAAATGTATGCAGACAATAAAATCAAGTGAAGCTTCGGAAGTGTAGAAAATATGACTGGAAAAAGAAAGTGTTGATTCGCGTTGGTTCTGAAAAGGTTTGAAGAAGGCCTTCACTCCGTGCAGATCTACTGCTAAGCTACACACTATGGCTTTTGGCTCACCAGGTGTATATCTCAGCTCCTAAGAAGGAGGAAAACTTTCTTCTAAGTGAAGGTAACAGTTCAGAATACATGTTTTTACATGCTTGTAATACTTTGGTTGTGCCTCCTTTGTCTTTTAAGTTATTAAAGAACGTCTAAAGAATAAAAAAAAAAATCATGTCATCACTACAGGTTGTTACTGATTCTTCAATATTCTCTACCATGGGTTTCATGGCCTAATGATTTTATGTTAAACATATCATTTCTTTAAAAAAAATCATAGAAGGCAACATCTAAGCCTGTATAAAATTTAGATACTTTATGTCTTTTGCTTTCTCGATTTTAGGGGGTCTAAAATAGACTACTCTAAATGGCCTATTTTTAATAATGTCCTGTAAAAATTTTATAAATCTCCATGAATTCAATTTACTCCATGTATTCAAACTGTCACTTTACAGTTCATTATTCATGGCCTCTCTCTCTGTCTCTCTCCTGTTCTCTCTCTCTCCATATATATACATATGCATTTCTTTTTCTTTTTTTAATATTCTGTTTGTCAGAGAGAGAGAGAGTACACACACAAGCAGGGGCAGTGGCAGGCAGGAAAGCAGGCTCCCTGATGAGCAAGGAGCCAAATGTGGGACTCAATCCCAGGCCCTAGGATCATGACCTGAGCTGAAGGCAGATGCTTAACTGATTGAACCACCCAGGCATTCCCATATATATATTTCTTATATATAATCCAATAAGACATATTATAGTATAATGATGTACTTCTTATATAGTATATATAAAATATATACTATATATATATAAGATATATATAGTATATATAAAATATAGTATATATATAATTTCTCAGAATATTATTTATCTCTTGCTTTTCTGATAACTTACTCTTTTTAAGGGCACTACACTCAAGTGCAGGAGTGGGGGATAAATACGCTAAATGGCAGGAGTATTAGACAGCTGGGTAAAATACCAAAATTGAACCAACATAAGATAAAAAGAGAGAAACTTTTAAAAAGTAGAAAATGAAAATACAACCTTGTGAAAAGTTTGCATAGTAACATCCATATATGTAAATGAAAATAATAGACTAAACAGTTACTGAAAGACTTCAGTGGACAGTAATGCTTTATGCATATGCCAATAAGGAAATGGGGAATTCTCCAAGTTCAACATGAAGATTTTCCTGTATATAATTTTTACTTGCGCAACACTTTGTGTGCTACTTTAAAAATAGGCCATACTACTGAGAAGCAATACATTACCCTTCATTCACGTTTTTCCACCTTATGTGGTGACTTTTAACAGCTTAAAGTTTATAAACAAAGATGTATTCCAGATATGAAAGCAGGAGACTGGATTTAAAGTTGTGGTGAAAAGTTCAGTTTGGGTAACGAGGCTCTTGAAAATTCAAGAATGGATGAGGACCAAATAAAGGAAAACTTGAGAAGGGGAGAAATGCTGGTACATGAGGGAGCTGTCCACCAATGGTCATAACAAGGACTTTAAATAGAAACGAGTCCACGTTCCAAAATAAGAGAAGTGGATTAATTGGGACTCTATGGTTGTTGGGCAAAGCCTGAAGCATACCATGGAAGTAACAAATCAATCTTACTAATATTCATTCATTCAAGAATTGAGTTAGTCAAATAATTTTTTTTAAGATTTTATATATTTTTTTGAGAGGGAGAGAAATTACAAGTAGGCAGAGAGGCAGGCAGAGAGAGGGGGAAGCAGGCTCCCCGCTGAGCAGAGAGCCCAATGCAGGACTCAATCCCAGGACCCGGAGACCATGACCTGAGCCAAAGGCAGAGGCTTACCCCACTAAGTCACCCAGGAGCCCCAAGTTAGTCAAATAATTCTTAAAGAACACCCTTATCCTGGTGAGTAACATTTCTTAGTATTCATTTCTTCTAATTGCTTTTCTTGCCCTAATATCTCATCTATATTCTAGTTTCCCTCTGCCTTTCCCTCCCACTCCAATTACACTAATGTGTTTGTAGGCCTTCAAGATGTATGTATGTATTTTACAAAGTTGGGGGGAATTTCTGTTTGTTTATGGTTGGGTTTATTTTTACTTTTTTTCATTCAACATTGTATTATTGAGATCTAACCTAGTTTTTGTATAATCTTTATTTTTTTATGCTACATAATTTTTCATATATATAAAGTTTTCATAGTGAGGTATTCTTTGGTTCTCTTAGACTCTTCACAACACATAAATTTTTAATGCAAGCCACTATGTCCTTTTACAGATTTAGGTGGGAGTTTCTTTGGCAAGTAGATCAGGACTAGGATTGTTATTTCCTAGCTCTAGGTTTAATTTCACTAAGTACTTCGAGATTGCTCTCCAGTATAGCTGTGTTAGTCTGTACTCTCACCAGCAGTACACATGTATACTAGTTTCCTGAAATTCTGATATTTGCTGGCTATCTGAATTTCACCTTTTGTCTTGCTAATGTGCCTCTCTAACTGATCCCTTCTATTTACACCATACATTTCAACCTTCATTTTAAGAGACAGGTTTTCATATTTGATACACGTCTTATGACTGTTTCTTTTTCAGTTTTCAAATACAGGCATACCTCATTTTATTGAGTTTCATTTTATTGTACTTTGTAGATACTACAGATTTTAAAAATTGAAGGTTTGTGGCAACCCTGCAGTGAGCAAGGTTCGCTGGCACTATCTTCCTAACAGCATTTGCTCACTTTGGGTCTCTGCATCACATTTTTGTAATTCTTGCAATATTTCAAATTTTATTATTATTGTATTTGTTACGGTGATCTGTGATCAGTGATTCTGACTTGCTGAAAATTCAAACAATGGTTAGCATTTTCTAGCAATAAAGTATTTTTAAATTAAGGCATGTCATTGTTTTTTAGACATAATGGTATTACACAGTTAATAGACTGTAGTAAAGTGTAAACATAAGTTTTATATGTGCTGGGAATTAAAAAAAAAAAGAAAAACCTCATTTGACTTGTTATTTGTAATACTCAGTTTACTGCGGTGGTCTGGACCTGAACCCACAGAATCTCTGAAGTATAGCCTGTATCTTCCTTCATGTCTTTGAGAACATTCGATATACAATTGTACATTGTTGACAGTTTGGCTATATTTATTTTGCTTGTTTTGTTATATATTGACTTTCTTTTAACATAGTTGAATTCTGAGTTGTGTTTGTCTGTCTGTCTCTCTGTTTTTGGTGAGCTTTATTATGCTGAAGTAGAAGAGGAAACAAGGCAGAGGGAACTACAAGCCAGACAAAGCTTGGTCCCTTCATAGTGAGTTGAGAATGAGGGACACTTTAGGAAAATAGCTGGGCTGGATTCTACCTTGCCTTCTTCTTCTACAACCATTCCATTCTAAAATTTGATATATACAAGCCTCTTCAGTACTGTTTTTTGCCCAGAGTGGTCTCCCTCAGCTATAATCAGCCACCCCGCTCTCTGTGTGTGCAGTGGCAGGTTTAGAAAAGAATGCTCAGGGTTCAGACAGTTTATCTTCACCTGTCTTTTCTCCCTCCTTTTCAAGCAGGGTTGAGCTTCATCCTATTTGTAATATCCTGCCTGGATTCCAAAATGACTTTGAAGGAGTTAGCAGTGGTCTCTTTAAACTCCATTTCCACTAGAATGGCAGCTCCATTTGAACAGGAGTTTGGTTTTTCCTTGTTTTTGTTGTTGTTTTGAAGGGTTTTTTGTTTGTTTTGTCTTTGTTTGTTTGGTTTTTTTGCTCTCTCACATAGTGAGTGCTCTAAATTTTGAATGGGCAGGGAAAAAATGAATACAAGGAAAAGAAATTGGTAAAACTAAAAACCTTAATCTCAACCTATGTTGGTATTCTTAGAGCTTACTTTTCTGCTCCCTCCTGTTCTCTCTACTCAGGATCTTATTATAGCTCCTAACTCTGAGGGCTTCTCATATCGTCAGCATTAGATGCATCAGCCTTTCCCTTATTTTTGTGACATATCCAGGGTTGTATTCATGGAAGGGAGTACAGTTCATGTCACTTTTCCATCTTATCAGAGAAAGCTTAGTTTAGTTTACTTTAAAATTTTCATGGCATCCAAATTACTCTTGTCTATTTTCTTGTTTAAGTTGCTCCCACTTATGCAAATTTCTTTGAATAATTTTACACCTAATCAATTATTGATTCAGCCAGGATTTGTATTTGTCTTCTGTAGGAAGAACCTATGATGAATGTCTTCTTTAGTGCCTATTTCTGAATTATCATACAGCCAATGATAAAGCATAAGCAATTGGTAGTTTCCAGATCCTTATATCTGATCCCCAAAAATGGAGTTTGTCAATTACTTTGCTGTAAGAATACAAATATAAAAGTTGTGGACAATGGAATGAAATGAGTAGCCCCAAAAGTAAGAGTACCCTTAAGCCAAACAAAATGTGATATGAAAATATGAGGACAACTGTTTTTGACCCTTGATTATTACAAAATTCTGGGCAGCACATTTCTTCTGCGTCTCAGTTTTATAGAGGTAAAAAGGGGACAAAAATGACTTCTCTGCTTACTTACAGAATTTCTATGAGAATAAAAGGCAAAGAATACTTATGAAAGTATTTTATAAATATTATAAAGTACTTAATTATAAATACAAGAGGAGTGCTCACATCTTTTTGTATGCACTTTTCACTATAAATGCTTGGTTTTAAAATTTTAATATTGTTTTTGTGCTACACAGTGTTCAACCACTGACATTTTTATCTAAATGTCTTCTGCAAAAAAATGTTATATGGCTGTAGAATAATTCATGTGTTCAGTTTCTTAATTTAAAAAGATTCTATTCTGATTTCTTTGTAGAGAAAATAATTACATTCTAATTGAGATTTTGTGCAAATTATAACAATTACATATTTGGATTAAATAAAATAACTCATGAAGACTATATGTTGTTGTTGTACTACTAAAACTACTTTTAATTTATTCAAAGCTATTAATTGTTCCAAATCAGAAGTGAACCATTATCTGGGTAAAATAAAAGATTTGGTCTAGAAAACTTTGGTTTTTAAATTCATGCAGTGCTATCATTATCCTCTTTATGTTTTAGATAATTTATTCTAAATTACCTAGAAAAAAAGGGCTGATTTTACAGTTTTATATTGCATTCTCGAAGGCTCAGGCAAGAATAAAAGGAAAAGAGTAAGCAAGGAAAAACAAAGAAAAAGAAAATTATACTCAAGTCACATAGACATCTAAAGTCTCTGATTTATGTGAAATCTTCTGTTTGGTAGAGGATATAGAGGAAAGAAAGGGATATTGAATTTCTGACAACATACGTGCTTAGTGCTTTGTCTACAATGTGGTGAGCACATATTTATTTTTTTCCTCTGGGCTTTCTGCATTGAAACCAGTACATTATAAGCTTATTATACAAAAGATGAAAAAAAAATACTTGTCATTTATTTTCTATTAGTTCTTTTTCTCCTGAGGTTACTGCCCTACACAGAGCTATTAACCTCCTCATGTCTTCGACAGTGGGAACATCTTGACATGACTCCAAATCCAATTCCAATGTGTTGAAAGAATAAAAAACACATTTACCTTAAAATTCTGAAGCATATTAATGATGCTATAGAAATACATCTTGCTTAAAATGTCTATTAGTTTTACCTTTGTTAACATGTTTCAGTGTAACTATGTGATTAAAGTTTTACTTTGTACAGACCCCAGCTGTAGCAATTGCAGCTGCCAAGAAAAACAGCAAAATATTTTTAAAAGCCAAAACAAACAGCAAGGCCGCCACACAAACCTTATTCATTCATCCTGTATATCTTGGTTTGTTGGACTTTTCTTTCTTACTTTATGTAATGAAATAGCATTATCATTGTCATCACCCCTAAATCAAAGCTCAGAAAAAGAAGTAAAACCTGTACCAGTATTGATTTTCAGGTCATTGCACTATAGAAGGTCAGCATCGAGGGGATTTTCATTGGCTTCATCATTGGAAGAAGGCTGCTGTGCATCTCCAGAGAAGGTGGTGCAGGTCTCTGTTTGCATTCAGGGGTATTAGCAGAAAGGATTGGAAGTATTTACGCAGATCATTAGTGGGGCAAATCCTGTGGGCCTGACTTCCTATCAGCTTTGTGTCCATCCACATTTTATCAAGGCCATACAAAGAATAAGCAATGGGAAAAAGCCCAGAATGGGCACTGCTTGAGCGGCTGACACATCTGACAGCTGCAAGCGTATCAATCCTCTGATAACAATGCAGTGATAGTGACAAATAAAAAAATTGCCTTTTGACCAAAATTTGAAACTCTGTGTACGTTACTGAAAGGGGACTTCCTTTTATTTATACCCTGTTGATTTGAGCTTGCTCTAGACCTATGGTGTAAACAAGCTAGAATAGTTCATGAGCATTTGCTTTTTTCTCTTTATTTTCTTGGGACTGGAATTTGCTTACTGCAGTGCGGGATGTAGAGGCCATGACACGTGAACTCATGGTGAAAAGCCACAAAAGAAGGGAAATTCACTAGTGAGAGGGCATGCTGAACTTACTGGCCTGCCTGACCTTTATGGCAAGTACTACTCACAGAATCAGTAACATTCAAAATGCTGACAGAAAGATTGTAAGAGGTCAGAAAAGGGTGAACCTATACAGCATTTGGAACCAAACCCTTGAGAATTATAATAAACTATTAGTCATGCAGTGGCCACAATTGAAATGCAACTGTTCATTTTGTTTCCTTTTTGCTTTTTGACATGTGCCCAATCAATAGTAATTCCTCATTTGTTGTAGGAAAAAAATTAAAAAGCCTCAGAAGAAATCAAGCCCTGGAGTACTTTAAGAATCAACTGACTATGAATAAAAATTACTTGAAAAAAGTATCAAAAGTCTTCCAGCTTTGCTCCTCTAACCCCTTGGGTTAATTATCTTTTACTGAGGATCACAGGGTCTCCTACCATTAAGGTCTTTACTTTGTGTCCTAGGAAGATAGGAGGATTTCCTGAGTCAGGGGCATTTTATAGATTTTCCATAAGCAGGGTAATGACAGGGCAGAGAAATGTTGATTCATCAATTTTGTACTTATTTATTGTTCAGCTACTATATGCCAGCTCTGTGCTAAGGACTAGGCACACAGCAGAATCATAACCAGCATGTCTCCATACACTATTACACTCAATCTAGTAGGGAGCATGCCGGCTCAGACACAATGTATACATATTATGCTTTAGGACACAAAATATTTTTTGGGTTTCAACCTCCACTTCCACTGGAGGAAGTTTAATGTGAAGTTCTGAGGACATTTTTCCATGTATTCATTTCATTTTAGGAGGGCTCCACTTCTCTAATTTCCCAATTAAAATTTGTCTAGATCAGTTTTGAAGAGGAGAGAACCAAGCTTAATAGGAACTGAAATTTATAAAATGTGGGGACCTTTCTTAGGAAAAAGAATACAACGTCATAGCAGGAGAGAAGATCCATCTGTAAGAAGTGCCTAAAATTTTGGAAGCCAAACTCATCGTGGAATATTCTGACTTCTTTTTTGAGTGGAAAGATACCTTATAATCCATACTAATTCCAAAGAAAGTTAATTTTTTGTCTGGATTTTCCAGAAAAAAAAAATGCATATATACCACAACCTCTAAATGTTTCCTTTAACCTTATTGTTTGAGTTCAGGATAATGGATGCATTTTTTTAAATGTTTTCTATTTACATGATAGTTTATACGTAAAAATATAATGTCATGGGAAGTTACATTAAAGCGTAAGATATTTAAGTATATGTTGGATAAATGAAAGGACAGAAGTAAATAAAAACAGAAGAACAAAGGAAAGTAAAACCTTTTGTTAAAGTTTGGAATAAAAGTAGAAATTTAAAGGTTTCATTTTAAAAATGTCCAGTAAAGGCACATAGATACATATGAAATAATTCAAATGTTATTATGCCTACTTTATTTGTAGAAATTTTCCAGATATTAATATATGTAAGGCCCTAATTAAAATAGGGAATGAGAAAAGAATATCATACCCCAATACTATAACTTTCTTACACACTTTGATTACTTGGAATTTTTTAGAATTAGCAGAATAATTATGTAGATGATTTATTGTGCATTTTAATTGAGGAAGGAGGCCACCAAGTCTGGTATTGACTAGAACACTTTAAGCAAAAGTGGCATTTATATTTGGTTATGCTCCTTTAAATCCTATTTGAGATTGTTTTTCTTTAAAAATTCTTTAAATCCAGGGCACTGGGTGGTTCAGTGTTAACCATCTGCCTTGGGCTCAGGTCATGATCACAGGGTCATGGGATCAAGCCCCACATCCGGCTCCCTGCTCAGTGGGAAACCTGCTTCTCCTTCTCCCACTCTCCCTACTTGTGTTCCTTCTCTCACTGTGTCTCTGTCAAATAAATAAAATTTCTTAAAATAAATAAATAAATAAATAAAATAAAACTTCTTTAGATTCTAGCTGAGATTTTCTTTCCTTTCTCTTATTACCATAGGAAGATATTAAAAACATTCTACAATAGGTAATCAAATGAAAATCTTTTCTTCCTCTTTTGGTAGTATTTTTCTTGAACTTTACTAAAGGATAATATACATACAGAAAAATGACCATACATACTGATCATACATGCACAATGTGATGAAATTTCATCAAGTTAATGATAATTTTTGGTTATCAGAATGTAGATTAAGAAATAGAATATTGAGACTTCTCATGAAGACCCCCCCAACTCTCCCTTCTTGTCACTATTTACTTCCAACTCTATTTCCGTCATCAAAGATAACAATTATCCTGAATTTTAACATTCAATTTTAACATTGATTCTAGATTCATTTTGCCTGGTTGTTGATATGCATGTACACGTGTGTACTTTGGTGTAATTTTAAGCTAATAAAAAGTTGTAAGAATAGTAGAAGAAACTCCCATATATTCTCCATCCAGGTTCACTTAAAAAAAATTATTTATTTTGGAGAAAAGAGTTGGGGAGGGGTCCGAAGAGGGAGAGAATCTCAAGCAGACTCCCTGCTAAGTGCAAAGCCTGCCCCAGGCCCAATTTCCGGACCCTGAGATCATGACCTGAGTGACATGAAGAGTCAGTCACTCAACCAACTGAGACACTAGGCGCCCCTCTCCAGATTCACTTTTTTTTTTTTTTTTAGATTTTTAAAATTTGTTTATTTATTTGTCAGAGAGAAAGAGAACACGCACAAGCAGGCAGAGTGGCAGGGAAAGGCAGAGAGAGAAGCAGGCTCCCTGCTGAGCAAGGAGCCTGATGCAGGACTCGATTCCAAGACCCTGGGATCATGACCTAAGCCAAAGACAGCGGCTTAACCAACTGAGCCACCCAGGTGTCCCTCCAGATTCACTTTTGATCACATTTTGACGTACTGTCGGCTTTCTCTCTCACTTAAGATTTTATTTATTTATTTGTCAGAGAGAGAGGGAGAGAGAGCGAGCACAGGCAGACAGAGTGGAAGGCCGAGTCAGAGGAAGAAGCAGGCTCCCTGCGGAGCAAGGAGCCCCATGTGGGACTCGATCCCAGGACGCTGGGATCATGACCTGAGCCGAAGGCAGCTGCTTAACCAACTGAGCCACCCAGGCGTCCCCCAGATTCACTTTTGATCACATTTTGACGTACTGTCGGCTTTCTCTCATACTGTCCTTTCCGAACCATTTATGAGTTAACTGGAGATGTCAGGTAAAGTTATTAGAATCAAGAAATTCTGGAGTACATTGTAGATTTTTTTTTAAATTTTAAAATGTACCAGGTATCCATTATTTATTAATGGATTCAACATAGATTTGCAAAGAATGACCATAATCTGGAACTCTTTCTTTGTGGAAATTATTGACCTATTGTGGAAACTATTGACCTATTCTCAAAGAGAAAGTATCAAATTCTAAGAGGCATGCCCTACAAATTCATTATTTAACATAAGCTATAGCTCCTAGAAAAGCCGGGCTTTGCTTGGGTCTTTGGTGAGGTCCCTGGAGTTTGACAATTTTAAGACTGATGGCAAATCTTGTCCCTTATTCTTTCTGTTTTTCTATTTTTTTTCTTAATAGACTTGACTCCAGAGACCATTAACATCTCCATGGAAAGTCATCATCTTTCATCATCTATTCAGGTATCAATTAGTTTGTTGGTGTAGATACCACTGATGCTATTTCATAATGTATAAATGAAACAACTCACTATTGAATAGTAACAACTTATATAATGAAACAACTTACTATTCCATTTTGAATTATTTTTTATTCTGTAAGTTAAATTTTTTAAAAAATGCAGTATCTAGCATAGTACCCTTCATATAATACTTTGAAAAACAAAGATAGATAAGAAAACATCCTTATTCTTAAGGACCTTCAAAATCAGTAAGAAGATAGTCGTCTTGTATAAAATGATATCTTACATGTAGAAGAGAGTACAAGTACCCTAGGGAATTTGATGAAGGAAAAATCATTTCTACTTGGGTGATCAGAGAAGGGTTTTTGAAAGAGCTGTCTTTTGAAATATGTCACAAAAGACATTTACGATTTCTACAGGTGATAATCAATAGTTGGACAGAATATTGAAAAGAGTATTTGTGCAATGTTAAATGGGTAGAAAAATGCTAGGTAAATTTAAGGCATTGAAGAGTCTGATGAACAGTTGGTTTAGCATGGGTGATGAAGAAGAAATACTACTAGAACAATATGAAGAGCTAAAAACAACTGGCTAAAGAAGTATAGGGGAAAATTGAACATTATTTTATATTTTGAAAAGGTGATATATTTACATGATACAAAATTAGAAAAAAACCTCTCCATTCTTTCCTGGACTCTCATCTGCTAAGTTGTTGCCTCTTAACCATAAGTGAATATTGTTCTTGATATCTTACGAGTTCTATGCACATATAAGAAATGTACAATATATGGGGCGCCTGGGTGGCTCAGTGGGTTAAAGCCTCTGGCTACAGCTCAGGGTCCTGGGATGGAGACCCGCATCAGGCTCTCTGCGCAGCAGGCAGCCTGCTTCCCCCTCTCTCTCTGCCTGCCTCTCTGCCTACTTGTGATCTCTCTCTCTCTGTCAAATAAATAAATAAAATCTTAAAAAAAAAAAAAAGAAATGTGCAATATAAATTATCAATCCCCCTCATTTTGGCAGTATATTACATGTCCTTTCTGCACCTTGCTTTTTTCATTAACAATACTTCTTGAAGAGTTTTAATATAATACAAATAGAGATTGTCTTTTTACTTTTGTACTTTTGTACTGTACTTTTTACACTTACAGAATGTTTCATCAAAGGGTAGTATGATTTATTCAAGTGACACTGTACTGATCTTATTTCTAGAATTTTGTAATATACCTTTTTCTGCTATGAATATATTTACATATAAAGTCATTTTACATGTAAGTTCTTATTTAGGATAGCTTACCTAAAGTCTAGTTAATTGGAAATGCATATATGCATTTCTTACTTTGGTAGATATTATCAAGTTGCCAATAGACAGATGTGTACCAATTTATAATCCAACCATGGGTTCACAGAATAGAAACACCTGTTTCTCTATATGTTTGCAGAAGCTTAGTTTACCAAATGATGTATCATTCTAATAGGCAGAAGAATATTATCAAACTACAGTTGTAATAACAGTTTTCTTACTTTGAGTGAACTTGAATATTCTTTCAAATGTTTAAAAGAATTTACTCTGCAGTCTACCCATCAGCGTCATCCTGCATCTGGTTCCCCGGTAATAAGAGTTGCCACCAGAAGTCAAGAGTACTAAAGGGCTTCACAAACAAAGCCAGGGAATAAAAGGCAAATGGTATTCTTCTTTTATGAATAAGTCTTCGATATAATTGAGATAAATTGAACTACCTACTTATCCCTGGAAATCAATTGGACAAACTCACATCTGATTGACTTAGGTCTGATTTCTGAAGTAATCATGAGCAATGAAAAAGAATTGCCAGGACTGCCTTAGAGGAATTAGGTTCAATTCTGAATCAAGGGAAAAAGGTCAGTCCTTCCCAAGTCACAGGGACTATGCACACATCTGAATGAAGTTAGATCTTGTTAACAAAGAAATCTGCCCATGGGTTTAGGCAACCAGCATGTCCATTACACTTTGTTTTCTTAAGAATTCTATTAGAGGCATTCACTGAATGCTTCCACTCCATATTTGTGGCTGATCTACTTTACTATACCTATTAAAATTTATCTGTGTGAGAATTGGTTTTGTAGCTCTAATTTCTGTTTCCAAAATGGCAGTTAACTACTTGATAACCCAAGATTTTGAATACCTGATTAAACATATCTGTTGTAATTGTAGAAATGACTTGGAAAACCAATGACTTTATCATGGTGTAAAAGTGAAATGGGTTACTGTGTAAATCCACGTTTTGTGTTATGGTCTATATTATGACACAGGTTTCTCAAGATTTGCTCAATTCAAAGCTGTAAATAAAATGGTGAACACTTTACCACAGAGGAATTACTGTTAGGAAAACATTTGTTTTTAGAGGAAGAGATATTTTGGTAGCTCTCAAAAAACGAATTTTGTTTTTTTGCTACATATAAATTCAGGTTTGATTATAAATGAATTATTTTATATCACATCAGAATTCTCTGGTGCTAAACATTCTTTGTTGTTTTAATATTGTCATTGAGAAGATTTAGCCTATCTGTATGTTTATCACTTCTAGTCGCCCTTTTCCTCTATTCTGCAGGATTTTGAAGCATTTGGAGCAAGAGATAAGAAGCAGGTCTCCTAGCCATATTCTTCCTTTATCTGGGGGACACCTAGGAAATTAAAAAAAGGTTGTCTCCTTAAAAAAAAAAAAAAAAAAAGTTGTACCTTTGTTGCTATGGACTGAATAGTGTTTCCCCCCTCCAAATTCATATGTTGAAGCCCTAATTACCATGTGACTATTTGAAGATAAGGTCTTTAAAGAGGTAAGTAAGATTAAATGAGGTCATAAGAATAGACTCCCTAATCCAATAGGACTGTTTTAGTTATAAAAAGAGGAAGAAATGACCCGGTGGACATGTACAGAGAAAAGCCCTATGAGGACACAGTGAGGAGATGGTCACCTACAAGACAAGGAGAGAGGCCTCAGGAGAAACTGAATCTGCTGACACTTTGATCTTGGATTTCCCTCTCCAGCACGTGACAAAATAAGCTTCCCTTCTTCAAGCCACCCAGTCTGTCATACTTTGCTATGGCAGCTTAGCAAACTAATATGTTCACAAAAATATTAATAACAGGCTTCTTGGCAAGTAAGCTAACAGTATTAGCTGGTGTAAGAGTTCTTACCTGGGGGGTGATTTTAGCAGATGCACCTAATTGTCTACCATTACTTATATTAAACAAACCTATAATCCATGTACACATGGGGCATAGATTCCTGGAAAATAGGTTATGTGCCTATATGCATATAAAACAGAAAATGTTTTGCAACTGATACGGTTTACTTTTTGTATAAAGTAATATACCAGAGTCTATTCGATGCGATAAGGAAAGACCCAGTGAGTCATGATCTCTCTCTGCTTCTCCCAAGGCCTCCAGATCCTAGTCTTTTTTGTCATCAGAATGATTAGTAAAATCCCTGGGTCATAGGAGTCTGATTTGACATTTTGATTCTTTAAATTATCACACTGATAAAATGTAGGAGTTATTTCATATAGAAAATGTAGTTTCCTAGGTAAGTGGGTTGGAGTTTCTGTATGTTAAGTTTATTTGGAAAAGAATATATGCCACACTTAGGTAATGATGAAACACAGAGCAGTGACTTTTCTACATATCCGAGGCATTAAAAGTGTTTACATGTGGTAATTAGACAAAGTGACTAGACTTCAACAATACACATCAGCCTAACTGGTAGGAATATCCAATGAAGTAGAAACACTTTGATGTCATGATATAATCTACCAAGGTTAAAACAGGAATCACGTTCAATTTTATTTTTTTAAACTACTTTCAACTTTATCAAATAATTGTGTTGGAAGTGAGCCTGAAAGATCATATTTAAATAGTTCTCTATTTCAAGAGCTTCTGATCAGGAAGAGAAAATTACTTAAACATAGAACATATCCAAAGGAAGCTTCTAAACATCCCACAGTCACATATCATAAGGTCTAACAACCTTAACCATCAAAATATTATACTTAACATCTCAATGTTAACTGTTCTTATTGTAAATGGAAAACATTCCTACTCTCTTGGTTATCAGTAGATAGAACAGCTGCTCACTATTTGAAGTCCCTTCCTGTACTTATTTGTATTCTATGCCAGCGAATTTTATATGCATATGTGTGCATGTGTGTGTGTGCGTGCATGCGTGTGTGCATGTGTGTGTGTGCACGTGTGCGTGTGTGCATGTGTGTGTGTAATTTTAATAATAAAAGAGTAAAAGTTATTCCATTATGGTGCCAGTTCACCTTGGTTCTTGTAAACTACTATTATGAGGTTACAGAAAGCATTACTTGCCTTTACAACTATACTCAGACATTCACAGAGATTTTGGAAACAGTTTAATGAAATACACAAAGTGATTATCTGTATGAAAAAAGAACCATATCAGTTGGAAAGAACTATATAGTGTTTGGATTTGTCATTAAGGATTTTTATCTTGCCCACATTTCTATCCTTACCACCTTAGCCAGCTGTGAAGCTGTACTATTCTTAAAAATTGTCATGGGAAGGCAATTCTACAACTTTCCCTGGCATTATAGGTAATGTTATTTACATTCAGAATACTCTCTTTATGTCTAAACTAAAATATTTAGCTGTAATTCAGGACAGTTTTTTCCAATTCTCTTTTCCCTCCCTCCCTCAATCACCTTTAACAGCCTGCAGAGTTGTTATATTATCTACCTTCCTCCTTTAATTTTACTCTGTATGTAATGAAGATGTCATAGATGTAGTATCTTAAACCAAAGGTTTTGTTTTAATGGTGAAAATGTCAACCACTGTGGAAGGCTATTAAACGAGATATTTTTCATATTGAGAGTCATTTTAGCATGAATCGAATCACATGGCAGTCAATTTTATTCTCTGATTACACATGCATATGCAATGAACTTGATCCGTTGGAGAACCTCTCTCCCATGCCTTACTCTTTTTTCCCCTCGATTTTTACATTCTTATTTTCACTTTCTTCCCAAAGAGTTTTTTGAGTAATAATTATGTTATCAGGTTGAAGAAAATGAACTTTAGTTTATTAGAAGAAATTTCACATAAAAGATCTCTTGAGCCCTCTCTAAACATCTGCACGAGGGAGAAAATATGTGAACCACCCAAACCTGTTTTATTGGAGCCAAAGTGAGTTGTGGGTTTGTGTATTCATGTGATATAAAGTATTGTCTTTCCAAGTCAGTGTGAAATTATATGTTGATCTAAACTATAAAAATACATGTTATTCTAATAAACTCTAGAAATGTATTTTAATTTTTTTCCTGATGGTGGCATCACTGTAAAATTAAAAAAAAAATACATTGCAGTGAGAGGAAAAAATTTAATTGTGCAACTAACTTAGCATGTGAACTTGACCACATTGATGAAACTCTGGTTGATTTTTTGTCCTAGTCTACTACATGAGAAAAGCAGCAGGTGAAAATATAATTCTTGACCATAAACATTATCATATTGTAGGAGTCAAGGGCAAGCTGCCCCAAGATAAGCAACTCTGGCATGAAAATTATTCTGAGCTAAGGGTGATTAAGACCCTATGGGCTCAAGAGAAACTTCTTGTCCTTCTCCTAAGTAGAAGAATCTATAGTGGTGGGCAAGGGAGTCTTTTACAGAAGACGTGTAATTACCAGAGATAAATTTTATCTGAGTGACCTATCTATATGACCAGGCAAACATCTAATTACCAAACATCTGCTCTTTTAATTGCCCTATGAATTACATTTCTTTCCTCTGAAGTCCCAGACCCCCACCACCTTCTCTTTAGTTCAGGATGACACGTGTACCTTTTTTCCCTCAGTGTCTTTAGAATTTCCATGTCTGTGGCGATTCTCCCTATATACACTATTAAACTTGATTTTCTCCTGTTAATCTGCCTGATGTCAACTTGATTCTTAGTCTAGCTAGAAGGACGGACCTTGGAAGGGACAGAGATTCTTGCTCCCTGCCAATATCACACTCTTAAGTGTTTTAATATGGAGGCACTTAATGTTCCTTTTTTTTTGTTCTGGATATAAAATTTGTATTTCAAAATGGATAAAAATAAAACTTTTTTTCCAACAAAAATTTATTGTTGGAATCATGCAGATCAATGTTATTGTTTGGAAAGGGAAAAGAATTTGTTACCCCTAAATATGTCACTTTGGCATGAGCATTATTTTGAGCTAAAGACTATCAAAACCCAGCAGATTCAGGAAAAGAGCTTTGCCTCCCCCTTCAACTACCTAAATTAACATTGCAAAAGGGGCCTTTACCAGGAAGAGAGCTACTACCACATACTCCTTTTTACCTAAGAAAGTTTTTACATTACAAAGCAATCTTTGTTTTCGAAACATCTCCTCTCTCCTTACTAGGAATGTCCTCAGGTATCCAAACCTTTACATATATTTTATAAACTTTCCAAAATCAAATTCTAAACATCTAAATGAAGTCTTTTTTTTACCTTCAATCAGCTTTGGAATTTTCCAGAGGGTCCATGGGATATAGCAAAAGATGTGCTTTCTCTTTATAAGAAGGAAGATGTTACACTAGGTTTACTTAATATGTTTAATTACATGGGAAGCATTGTCAAATAAGAAGTAATGCTAAGCCCTTTTTATGTTGTATATTACAGGTATGTATGTGTTTTGTAAATTGTGAAATTCTTAAAATTCTGTTATGTCCCGGTATAAAGTTAAAACTTGTATTTCTAGTTTTCTTAAAATATGGTATGTCACAGACATAACCACATTTTTTTATCACTAGCATTATCACGTCAAATGCATCACCTGGTCTTTAACAATTGACATTTTAAAGTCATCATTTATAGTTACTGTTTTGCTCTGGTGCCTATGCAAAAGTACTCCTGTAAAAGTGCTTCATTCAAGGCGATTCATGGAAAGGCCTCTGGCAAGCACAGGTTTCTGATAACTTTAAAATTAGAAAACTAAGCCGGGTAAGGATTTTTCAGAACTAATGGAAAAACTGGATTCAAGAATAAGAATGAGGGGTACTTGGGTGGCTCAGTCAGTTGAGCAATCAACTCTTGATTTCGGCTCACATCATGTTCTCATGAGTCATGGAACTGAGTCCTGCCTCAGGCTCCACACTCAGTGTGGCGTCTGCTTGGGAGTCTCTCCCTCCGCCCTTCCCCCCAGTCTCAAGCGCCTGTGCCCCCTTCTCAAATACATACATACACTTAAAAAAAAAAAAGAACAATAATGAATTAATGGTACTGAAAGAACTGATAAAATGGTTATAATTTTTATGACCTTTTTTGTTTGAAACATTGTTGATTCTTTAATGTTTCTGTTTTCCAGACTTAAGTAAACTTTTTCTCTTAAGCTACATATGTTTTAAAGCAACTTGGTTAAGTGTACCTTTGTAAACAAAATTGAAACAATTTATCTCCCTACCTGATCCCTCCAGAATTTGGAAAATCTTAGTAAATATTCTTATTTCATGGCAATATATTTATTTGCATAAGTTCAATAAGAATCTGTTCTCCTTGTAACAGGACAAAATTGGAAAAAACGGTTGTATTACCAAAGCTTTGATGAAATGTAATATTTGAGAGAGATGAGCACAGAAGCAGGTACTAAGGTAACTACGTTAGGTAACTAAGGCTGACTTTATGGGGCCAATAAAGTCCCTTGCTTACACAGTTTCTGACAACCTGACCAGGTGAGTAAGAAAGGTCACTTTCTGGCAGATGCAAGAAACTTGGGATACATTTGGGAACTCGAAGAGAGGAATTCACACAAATCGATAGGTATTGCAGGTAAAATCTGATAGCAAGTCCTTGGCTTGTCTTCCTGGTCTCAGGAGGTTTGAAAGTTCAATCCAAGATTCCTTGTGAAAAATTCCAGCAAAGGAAATTTTGAGTCTATCTGGCCACTCACTATTCTTGCTACATGTATTAGATAATCAGGCCTACTTTATCAAAACCAGATTTATTTTACAAAGAAATTAGTGTTAATTTGGCTATTTCTGGTCAAAATGAAGGTATTTTAGTGAGAAAAAATATGTGTCAGCTGCACATCTTGTGGCTTTTAGAATCTAGAGCTGTTATTGGCTTTGAGGTTTTGCTATTTATCTATAAACTGGCTAGATCCTGAATTCTTCCAGTTTCTTCCAATAACTGGCTATGACACTTCAAACTAATGTTCCCAGTTTCCAACCCCATCCTTTTGGCTTAGAATCTTTGGGAACTAAAACTGCCTTTTTTTCCCCTGCATCACTGCAAACTGAAGCTAAAAGCTTAATATAAACTTCAGAGAAATGTCACAATAACTTATGTTCACACAATCTTCTTTGGGCCAGTCAGAAAGTTTACCAGTGTACCCAAAGAAATCATCAGAGACATTCAAACTGTGGCTAGAAAAATCTGTCAGATTGCTACTGCCTGCCCTCACTCTATTTGAAGATGCTTTGGGAGTGACACCTAGAAATCTTGACTGGCAGCTCTCACGGCTGTCACAGGGTTTTAATTTGTCCCAACCATTACCCTCTGTGTCTCTTTTATTCCCATAGAAATTCCACTTATTACCTGACTGCTTATACAATATAGACCTGATTTTGAGAGACCAGTGGCCATTCACTTCCTTGTGAAATGAAACACAACTTAACTGACCTACTCTCAACACAGGCTGGTCTAATGAGATATGGAGCAATCTCTCAATTTAGATTCGGTACTGTGAAACTTCTTATTTGAAGTTTCAAAGGCAGGACTGAAGAGGAGAGAACTTGTCACCTCATCATAGGTGACTTTGGCATGAGCATTATTTTGAGCGAAAGGCAATCAAAAGCCAGCAGATTCAGGAAAAGCTCTTTACTCCCCCCTTCAACCCCCACCCCTTTCCAATGCCTAAATTTATATTAGAAAAGGGTCCTGAACCTCGAAGAGTGCAGTTGCCAGAGATTCTCTTTTACATAAGAAACTTAACTGAAGAGAGCAACCTTTGTTTTCCAAACATCTCCTTTTACCCCCTGTAAATGGCCTTCCTCCCCTTTCTATTCCCACACCCCTACCTCTTTCCTAAACTCAGGATGTTCTGTAAGTCTCAATTACCTGGCAGCCTATTGGGTCTCATATTTTTTATGAGGCTCATGTACATACAAAATGTTTTTTCTTGTTAATCTTACTTCTGTTTAATAATTAGAACCAGCCAAATAAGTTAGAACGGAAGAAGGGAAAATTTGTCTGCCCCTCTGCTTTTTTGAAAGACACAGGCCATATCACAAAGCTTCCTGCCTTAAGAATCTTACCACTTGTTAAGTAAAATAAAACAATTATAGGTAACTGCCATAGGAAGCATTACATGTCCTAAACCACAGACAGCAAGAGAACTAAGAAGAATCCATGCAAATGCTAAAATGCTAACAAGGCTCAGATCTCAGGTGGTGGTGATGGGAGTAAATAAATGAACAAGTTTTTAAATGAATTAAAATGAATAGGAATCGGGTGGATTGAACGGATTTAGAAGAGTTCCATGAAATAAGCCTGTATTCATGGGATCTTTCAATTTTTGAGAACATAATGCATTTAAATCTCTTTCCTTACTGGTGTGTGATTAATCTTGCCTTTAATTACAATAAAGCTTTCATTAAAATCTTAGATTTTGTTCATCATAGAAGACAACAGCAGAATTTTATGTCCTGTGAATAACTGTGTAATTCTGGAAACAAGATTCAAGGAAAGAGATTCTCTGAGCTCTTAGAAACAAAGAATCTCTTTTTCCTTCTTTCTTCCCTTATTTCCATTAATGTTGTCTTTTCTCCTTTAAAGCTATGAGAAATATTCTGAATACTAATGTGACAAAATCAGATGCAATCCCCAAATACCATATTTGCTTAATGATAAATACCTAGTCCTTACCTTTAAGAAAATTTAGACAATTCTGTTTGTCCTGTAGCCTTGGGGTAGTCAGGAAAGTTAGGCACAGTATTTTAATGTTCATTCCTCCTCTTTCGCTGTTAGCTATCATTAATCCCTAATGCCTGGAACGGCATAAATTTCTTCTACAAAGGAAGCCCACAGGTCGTTTTTATTTGGAGCACTTTTTTTTTATATGCGCCACAATATATTCCATTATGTATTACCTCGTCTGAATGCAAAACTGTTTTATATGCAGATTTAAGGTAATGAGCACTCAAGTTTAAAAAATGGTTCTGGTATCCTGTAGCTTCTCAATAATAATATACTCTTACATTCCAACAGAGAAGGATGGATTATGGGTTTTTCAATTTGCATCAGGCATATTAATTGCAGAGTAGGGCTTCCACATAAAATATCAATGTACTGGAACAAACTGTTAATGTACCAGAATATGAACACTTACACTCATTTCTGGAACTTTAAAAGGAATCATCCTTTTTTTTCCCCCTTCTCTCTCTCTCTCTCTCTCTGTCTCTGTTTTTGTTTTTTGTTTTGTTTTGTTTCTGTACCTCTGGAGATGGTACAGTTTTTTAGTCAGTTAATGAGAACTATGTAACCTCTGTTTCTCTGAAAATCCCTAATTAGATTAAGTGCAGCGGGGCTTTTCTAGTCATTCTGCTGGGGAACAATACAACAAGCCATTAGGGAAAAAGAATAATTTAGAGGATCTGGAGGAAACTTATTTTAGAGTTGCTTTTAAGAAACATGACATGGAAGATCAACTTTATGTTGTAGTTGGAGGCAGAGGAGCACACTCAAGTTTTATTTGCATTATATTTCTCAACTGTGAAGCAAATACCTAAACTAGTAAAACTGTAATTGGAAGTTTTATAAATAATTTTCAGCTGAGGTTTTGCACTGTAAGTTTAATTATAGAGAACTGTGTATTATGGTACTTTATTGCATGGAAGTACTTGAATTATGGATTGTCTCATAGGCATAAAATTATGAATATCCATTTAAAAAAATAATTGTAATAAACAAAATCTTTGTGCTTTCTCTTTTTAAAAATATCTGATAACTAATATAAATTATGGATACAGATTTGTTAGATTACAATACAGATCTGAATATTTAAAGTATATGTTCTATATTTTATAATGTGGATGTTTTCCTGTGCTGAAAAGATAAAGCAGCAGGAAGAAATATTTTGAGGTTTAAACACACAGGCTATATATTTTTTTCCTGTTGTCTGTACATAATACACAGATTCTAAGTAATTGATGAATATTCATTGAATACAATTCTTATCTATTGTATCCTAAATTGTCAAATTATTTTACATTGTTATTTTATTCCATATTCTTTTTGATGCTTAATGAAATTTGTGATTTTATTATGCCCAAGCAACAGTAAAATGGACTTTCCAAAATCACTCTGAGAAAGACAATATCTGAGTTTGCATGCCACAGCTATAAGCAAAGAATTATTTCACTAGAGAAGAAATACCACCCATATAACCCAACAGGAGACCTGATTTCATTTTGTGTCTGGAGCAATCCATGCAATGTTACAAACTGAAATGAATTTCCTTTTCAATCTTCAGGTGAAAAAAATAGTGAGAATGCCCTGCTTTCCCTGTCGATGTAAATTTTTCTTCTTACCTCTAAAGAAATGTGTATTTGTTTTATTTTGCAATGGTACTTTGACCTCATAATGCTATTATAAGGCTAAGTGTGTCATGGGTCAAAAATGAAGGTAAGATAGACTTTTCTCAGCACTAAAACACAATCTAATCTATGGTAAAAGTAATTTTGATACTGTTTAAAGAAATAGCCCTGGGCAACATGAATGGTTTTTGCTGTAGCATGCTGGCTGGAAAACAGGCATAGATAGATATGCTCAATGAAGAGACCAGGGTAGATCACTAGCATGTAAACTGTGTTGGCATCTGTTGGGTGCTAACATTTTGAGAAATGATGAAAGTGTGTTATTCTCATTTTGTATTACATATTGTGGGTGTATTTTAAACTCAAGGAATTTGATTTCTAGTAAGAAAGCCAAATAAAGTGTTGCAATTTTTTTATTTATGGGCAGTTCTTTCAACTGAACTCCTTTTATTTCCCAACATGGTTTTTTCTCCTTGTTTGAAATGCCATATAACACAACATGCTGCCTGTTTTGTGTTCCTTTTTATATTGTGAACAAAGAGTGAAAGTAGTTCAAGTACCTCATTCAAAAATCTTTTACTTAATTCCATCAGCTGATGAGACAACATCATGTTTTCAGAATTTGCTTTTTTTGGTAAACATCCTAAAAAAGGTTTAACCCTTAGGAAGAATGCTATAAATCTTAATTTGATACATATAGCGGTTTTAGTTTTTATGAACTTTTAGTATTGAATAAAAATTGCGTTGGGATCATAATACTTTTAGAGGTGGTGATTAAATGCACTTACCCCTCCTCCTGATATATCTACCTTCTATGTCCTCAGATAAAAATCAAATGAAAATTAATCTCACATTCCAAGTGATGTTAACTGAATTCAGGAATCTTATGATGTCCTTACTTCCTCTGAAGCATCATTTGGCAACACAAGTACAATTCCAGCATAGCTGCTGATTTTTAGTTGCCGTTTTTATTTTTTAATTCTTGTGGGGAGAGGGATTTAATCTCTCAAACTTCGTTGGTAAATTACATTGATGAATGCATTCTGACAGGATGCTTTACCGAAATGAAAAGGACTCATGTGTAAGGGTGGGAATAACTATTCTAAGAGCTTTTTCATGGTGCTCGTTGCCAAGGAAACCACTGCTTTGTCTGTACGTGTTTGGAATGGCTGCCTCATTAGAACTCAGGCTCCCAGACAGTCACTTTGTGGTCCTGATGAAATGAAAGGGATGAACATATTTTAGTTGATTAACTCCAAATTAAGAAAAATAGCATACTCAAAAGACAGACTTCCAAAAGCCAAACATATAGAATTATGAGGAAACTATAAAGGTAATATTGATGAGCCCTTTTTAGTCACTTGTGTGACAAAAAGAATACTTTCATTTTTTTTTTCTTTTCCTTTGCCTATTTACAAATTTATGGAAGAGTAAGCAATGGAATATTATATATTAACAGCTGCCAAATAAACACTGGATGTAATAGATCCTGGTAGTTGCACAAATATGTACATATTTCTTTTATTAACAATTCATTTTTTGCTTGCAGTGACTGGTCTATGTCACAGCTACAATATTATCACAGCAGACTGAATTCATTGACTCAGGTATAAAGGTATTGAAAACCCGTGTTAGAAACACATATTGGGGTAGTATTCATTTTTCTTTAAACAAAGCAGTGTCATATTCAGAAATTATATGGCTTAATATTAAAGGCAAAGGGCAATATAACTTTTATGGTTGTTCTAAACTTAAAATATTTTTTTAAAAGATAGCAAGCAGACATGAAAACCTCTCAAGTTCAAGGAAGCTCAAACTCACAATACTACTTCTTGCATCTTATTTTGGATCAAATTTCCTTTGGCAATTCATTGGCACTTAAAAATTCTGTGCCTGACTCATGATAAAGAGATGAAGCAGCAGATTTATAGGCTCTTTTCTTTCAAAAACAAGTTATATAAATTTCTTGTTCCGTCATTCTATATAAGTATACTCAAGGTACTAGAATCTTAAATATTTTTATCTAATGATTTATCCTGGGCGGGGGGTGGGGGGTGGGGAAGATACACAAAATCCAAAGAAAAATTTTGCCACACTGATGAAGTTCTAGAACATAGGTGAGGTCCAGTGGGGTGAGGTCCGGAGCCGATGACCAAGAAAGAATTCTTGAGACATCTTTGGTGCAAAATGGTGGTTTATTAAAGCATGGGGACAGGACCCATGGGCAGGAAGAGCTGCTCAGGGGATGTGAGGAGTGGTCTATTATATACTTGCAAATTGGGGAGGGGATTAGGGATGATGTAAGTCTCTAAGGAATTTTGGAAGCAAGGTTTCTAGGACCTTGAGGGGCTAGCTATTGTCTGGGGAAAAGTTATTCATTACCAGTAATAAAACCTTCTTGTGAGACCCTTTAGATGTATATCAGTGGGCCATATGCTTGGGTATGATGTCAACACTATCTTGGAGGTTTAGAGATAAAGTTTCCAAAGGAATTGTTAAAGTAGACTTACAGGATCCTGGTTGCGGGTAGGGGGTCAGTCAGGCTAGGATTGTCCTTTGCCCTTAGCAAAGCCTCAAAGTGAGGGTAGTTGAATCCCTAGAGGAAAGTCACTCAGCCTGTTTTAAGGGCTTGTCAGTAGGTAAGGAAATTTAATAATTTTTCTTCTGCCTCTGTTTCCCACATCAACACCAGATTTATTTAAATCCTTATTATTCAAATAACTTCGCTTTAATCAAATTAACAGTATGGATTTTTTTTTTCCTATAGTACCATTTCAGGAAGAGTAATATCAAAATGATCTTCCAAACTTTGCAAGCTTAGTTTTAACTGGCAATCATCAAAAATTCGGTTTTATACATGTTAAACATGAAATAGCTATTAGACATTTGAAAGATGTTTTTAAGGAACCTTTTACAAGGGTAGAATGCACAAGACTTGGTTTTTAATTGAATGTAGAATGAGAGGAAGGTAGATATAAATTCAGAGTTTATCATGACTCTCAGGCCTGAATGAGTACAAGTTACTAACTTTATAGTCATTCATTGAGATTGAAACTACTACAGCAATGGTTCTCAATCTCGGGTACCCATGAACATCATCTGGGGAGCTTCTAAAAATACTAATGCCTTGGGCACCTGGGTGGCTCAGTGGGTTAAGCTGCTGCCTTCGGCTCAGGTCATGATCTCAGGGTCCTGGGATCGAGTCCCGCATCGGGCTCTCTGCTCAGCAGGGAGCCTGCTTCCTCCTCTCTCTCTTTCTCTGCCTGCCTCTCTGCCTACTTGTGATCTCTCTCTCTGTCAAGTAAATAAATAAAATCTTTAAAAAAAAATACTAATGCCTTGAAATGACATTGAAATAACATATTGTGTCAACTATATTTCAGTTAAAAAAAAATACTAATGCTTGAGATACAACATTGGGGATTTTTATTCAAGTGCTAAGGGGTTGGGTCTAGAATGGTTTTTAAAAATTACTTCCCTGCCAATTCTAATATGAAGCTAGACTTCAGACCCTTTTATTAGAATCATTATGATACTTCTTAACCTCACCTGAATATTGGAAACACCTGAAACTTTTTAAATTTCTCCTACAATACAGGTAGCACTCCAGATTGATCAAGTCAACACCTGCAAAAGTGGGTTCCAAAATTTTAAATTTCCCCAGGTGACTCTCATTGAATTCGAGGTTGAGAGTCTTGAAACTAGGAGAAGAGTAGTTTAGGTGAAGGAACTGATGTTAGAAAGAAACAGTGGATTTGAATAGGCTCTGGGACGGCCAGCTGGAAGTACTTAGTATACACTTGACTATGAATCTGAAGCTATAGAGCACAAGTCTGGATATAAAATGTCAATTACAGAAACATATTTATAATAATGGAATACTGCAGACAGAGGGGAATCATTGGGACCCTTACATAGAAAGAAGAACAGGGCCAAGAACAAAAGCTTAGGAAACACATTTGACAGGAGGAAAGAGGACAAAGGATCATAACTAAAAACTGAGAAAAACAAAGGAAGGGATTTGGAAAGCTAAGACATTATGTACTCAGGTTATTCATATTCTCTTATCTTCCTCCCTTTGCATTTCTTCTTCCCCTCTCTGCCTCTCTGCTCCTTTCCTTCCTTCTTCATTCATCCCCCTTTCTCTCATTCCTTCCCTCTCCCTGTCTCTCTCATTGTATAATTACTCTTTCTTTCCAATCTAAATATTGCTTTTACCATGGATAATATTTAGGTTGATTATAAATACCTTGACTTGTATTTTTCCCATACTTCAGAACAGAGAACCAATCTCTTTGTTTATAGTATCCATGGTCATTCTTGGATATTACTTCATACAAAACCAATTCAGGGGTCCCTGAGTGGCTCAGTCAGTTAAGTATCTGCCCGTGGCTTAGGTCATAATCCTGGAGTTTATGTCATGATCCTGGAGTCCTGGGATTGAGCTCTGAGCAGAAAGCCTCCTTCTCCCTCTTTCTCTATCCCCCGCCCACCCTACCTATGCTCACGTTCTCTCTCTGTCTCTGTCTCTCTCAAATAAATAAAATCTTTATTTTAAAAAAATTCAAATTTGAAACTTCAGCATTCCATCTACTGAAAGAATCGTCTATTTCAAATAACTTCATACCAGTATTCTCAATGCTTAAATCTTTTGTCCTTGTGTCATGTTTCCCCTGACATGAACAAGTATTGGATCTCTCCAACCAATCTCTTTCTCCTCTAACATCCTGATATTAGAGTGATATTAGAGAAAAGATTATATATTTATATAGATTATGATGCTCTAAATCTCACCTGGTCAGTATGTGCTACTTGAAAATTATCTTAATTGGTTACCTTTCCCCATGTAAATTATTCCAAAGTTTTACCAATCTGTTCAAATCCCTCACCTTATTGCCACTACTGCAAAAGGTGAATATATTCTTAGGGGAAATTGTGGCTATCAGTAAATAAAATTCCCTCAATTTCTTATCCTGATTTCTTTACATAACACATAAAGAAAAACAACAGGATTATAACTATAGTCACTTTCATACCTTTGTTACCAGTCACAGAGGATGAGCTGTTCATCATTTTCTTTTTAAGAATGATTTCTCCACCAGTGACCTTGATCTCTGTACTTCCAGTTATTCCATAACCTATTACTAACCTCCTATATTTTCAACTTCTTTTCAGACCAGTTGCCTCTCTCATATTTTGTATTGTCAAGTCTCTTAGCCTCCTCTTTCAGTGTCCTCTCTTTTCATCTACTGTGAAGTTCCTCAAAAGAATACTCTATGCAATTGTTTTCAAACCTGACTATATATTAGAATCACATGGGGCACTTTGGGACCATATTGTTGCCCAATTCCCTACCCCAGAATTTCTGATTCAGTTTGCCTAGAGTAGAGCACAGGCATTGGTATTTTATTTGCCCACTCCCATGTGATTCTAATAGATTGGCCAGATTTGAAATCACTGTTCTACTAACCCAGAATATACAGCTGCTTATGCCCCACTCTTTCATTCCAATTTGTTTCTACTTCAAAGTAGAAACTATTACTTTAAAGAACACCAGTATCTCCTTTATTTCAAGTCCAGTTACCTATTTTCAGTTTTTGTATTAACTTTTCATATGGAGCCCTTATCAAAATTCATCACCCTGCTTTTCTTTAAAAGACTTTGATTTCTATTCTTTGCATTGTTGAAGTGAAATCTTATTACTTAGCTTTTTTGCTGATCTCATCTGAGCAATGTAAAAACAAAACCAAAATGGCTAGACAGTTTTTTTTATGTTTTGTAAATATTTAAAAAATGACTGTCTGTGTATGTGTTTTACATGGTAGTGGGATATTTCCTTAAAGTGAAAGCTTCCTTAAGCAGACAGAGTGATTCTTTAGCAAGTTTAGGGTCATGATAAATGGTAAGAAATAATATAAATGTTGAAGAAATTATTATAATAGAACTCTAGGAACCTAAATTTAATAAACGGTCTTTAAAAAGTGTATCTAGAATATAACACATTTTATTGTTTAAAAATCATTGTCCTAAGTTTTTTTGCCCAAAAAATAAAAATTTGAATGCAATCAAAAGCATATTGACAGAAATACTGACAATTTTATAAGACATAGGCTTGAAGGCAGAATTTGGATCTAGGAAGACTAATTAGAAGATCATTTTATTAATAAAAATGTTGGAGACAAAAGCCTTGGATAAAAATCTTGAAAGTAAAAGTGGCTAAGATGAGACAAATGTGAAAGAGGTTAAAGTGATAAGTGGAAGAATTCATAGATTAAATTTTAGAGTGAAGAATAAAGAATAAAGAGAATTGGGGCACCTGTGTGGTTAAGCTTCTGCCTTTGGCTCGGTCATGATCCCAGGGTCCTGGGATCGAGCCTGCATCAGGCTCACTGTTTAGCAGGAAGCCTACTTCTTCCTCTCCCTCTCCCCTGACTTGTGTCTGCCCCCCACCTTGCTCTCTGTCAAATAAAATCTTAAAAAAGAAGAGAGAGAATTAAAGAGAACGAAATCTCAGATTTCAAGTTATACTGCTAAGCTGCAATGATCAAAACAGTGGGGGCGCCTGGGTGGCTCAGTGGGTTAAAGTTTCTGCCTAGAGCTTGGGTCATGATTCCAGGGTCCTGATATTGAACCCCGCATCGGGCTATCTGCTTAGCAGGGAGCCTGCTAACTCCTCTCTCTCTGCCTGCCTCTCTGCCTACTTGTGATCTCTGTCTGTCAAATAAATAAATAAAATCTCTAAAAAAAAAAAAAAAAAATCAAAACAGTGGCACTGGCACAAAACTAGCCACATGGATCCATGGAACAGAGTAGAGAGCTCAGAAATAAACCCACAATTATATACGCAATTAATCTATGACCACAGAGGCAAAAATATCCAATAGGGAAAAGACAGCTTCTTCAACAAGTGGTGCTGGGAAAACTGGAGAGCTACATGCATAAGAATGAAACTGAACCATTTTCTTATACTGTACACAAAAATAAACTCAGAATGGATTAAAGAACTAAATGTGAGATCTGAAACCATAAAGCCCCTAAAAGAAAATAGGCAATAATTTATTTGACATTAGCTGTTGAAACATTTTTCTAGCTATGTCTCCATAGGCAAGAGAAACAAAAGCAAAATTAAACTATTGGGACTACACCAGAATTCAAAGCATTTGCACAGTGATAGAAACCATCAAAAATGTAACAAGACAAACTACTGAATGGGAAAAGATATTTGCAAATGATATATCCAAGGGGTTAATATCTAAAACGTATAAATAACCTATACGAACCATCAGCCCACCCCCAAATCCAATTAAAATATTGTCAGAGGACCTGAATAAGACGTTTTCCCAAAGACATACAAAATGGCCAATAGGCACATGAAAAGATGTTCAATATCACTAATCAGGGAAATTTAAATCAAAACCACAATACAGTATCACTTCATACTTGCCAGAATGGCTAAAATAAAAACCAGAAGAAATAACAAGTATTGATAAGGATATGGAGAGAAAGGAACATTGTACACTGTTGGTGGGAATGCAAACCAGTGCAGCCATTGTGGTAAACAGTATGGAAGTATGGAAGTACAAAAAATTAAAACTAGAATTACCATATAATCTGGGCATTTACCCCCAAAATATAAAAACATTAATTTGAAAAGATACATGCACTCCTATGTTTACTGCAACACTATTTACAAGAGCCAAGATATGGAACCAACCCTTTATATATAATGGGAGTTACTCAGCCACAAAACCAACCCAATATATATATATAGAATGGAACCACATATGTGTATATATATATTTGCATATATATATTTGTGTATATATGTATATATAGAGAGAGGGATAGAATAGAATAATACTCAAAACACAAAAAGAATGAGATCTTGCCATTCGCAAAAACATGGAAAAGGACCTAGAGGGTATAATGATAGGTGAAATAAGTCAAACAGAGGAAGACAAATACCAGATTTCACTAATGTGAAATTTAAGAGGTAAAATATTAGAATAAACAAAGAAAAAAAGAGAAACAAACAAACAGAAACAGACTCTTGCATACAGAGAACAAGCTGGTAGATGCCAGAGGGGAGGTAGGTGAAATACATAAAGGGGGTCAAGAATACAATTACCTTGATGAGCACCAAGTGAGGTACAGAATTGTTGAATCACTGTATTTTACACCTGAAACTAACATAACACTATATGTTAATTTTTAAAAAGTAACAATTTTAAAAGAACTGAATAATAAATTTTGCAGTGAAGAATGATGAGGAAAAAAAAGTTTCAAAATATTCACCCTGACTGATGGGAAGATTTGTGTAACAAGTGCTTCAGGATTGTTGGGGGAAAATGATTTGGGATGATTTCCAGTTAAGACAAAATAATTTTGAACTTAATGGCTGGCCATTTCTATGACTCTTGAGAGTCCGTGCACTTGTCACTGTGAGGCTGCAATATATGGGAAATGCCATGACTGAAGATACAGCTTTCAGTGCCATTCATAGAAAAGTGGACATTCAAATCTTAAGAGTGGATGAGATTCCTAAAAGGACAATTACAAATGATGACAGTAAGAATGTTGAAAAATGCCATCCCATTAAAGGAGGATGTAGGGTGGTATTATGAGAGAACATAGTCCCTGAAATCAGACTGAATTGTGTTTGTGTTTGGCTTCACTACATGCTATGTGATCTCAGACTGTCCTCTCAGTCAGCTTCATTTTACTCATCAACAAATTGGGGATAATATTTTCTCCTTTAAAGGATTATGGGTGTCTGTGTGGGTGCGCATGTTTGTGTATATTTGGGCAAAGAGGGACAGAGAATGCAAATGATTACTCAATAAGTATTTCTATTTTGTTGTAGATTACAAATATAAATAAAATAAAAAGTTAAGTCAAAGTAGTGTAAAGGATTAGAAGGTCTAAGAAAGATACAGTGTTTTAGAAACCAAAGGAAGATAGTTTAATAACAGTGGATAAACCATGGATTGAAAAATCACTAAGAAATCTTATTTTTAGAAGAGATGTCAATAAATCTATTATAATGATAATAATAAGCTAATAGCATGTCTTTTAATTTATTAACATCTCAAAATTGAAACAGGAAGTATTTATATGCATATTACTTTATTTACTTTAATATGTAAAAAAAGGGAAGCAACTGATGTTCAGATTTCCAGAGACATGTTGTTTTTATTAAAAATCCAATTTTTGATTGGACAAGTGATGCATGAATGAGATAAAAAATACAGTAGTGCCAAATGAGTGGCCAGAAAAGTAAGGCTTTCTCTGAATATGAGTAAAGATTTCTCCTCAGCAGCAACTGCCTTTGCTATCTTGTTTTAACTTTTCACATTTTTGTGTGCATGTACACACACATCTGACTGTAGTCATTATCTCTTTTTTAAAAAAAAGGGGTGTGTGTTTGTGTGAGCATGTACACACACCTCTCCCTTTCTCTCCCTGTATTTCTCCATGTTTGGGGCTCATTCCCAAGACATATGTAGATTTTATTTCTTGTCTGCTGCCTCCTCTTCTTTCTTCAAATTGCCTAATATTTCATTCCATAATATGCCAAGATTTATTTAGCTAGTTCTTTGTTGATAGGCACTGAGGGTCATATAATTTCTGTTAAACCTCTGTAAAATGTACTGAGTCTTATAATTAACATAAAGCTTTCATATTCTAATTGGACTTGTGTAAAAAAATTGCATTTTTTTCCAGCTGTGCCCACAAGCTTAAAGCTGAAGACATTCTAGAACTATCAGGGTATTTCTGGATTTTCATACATCGAATTCCAACTCAAAAAGTGAAGGATTTTTGAACTTAGTATATACTAAAACTTTCAAATTCAGTATAGCAACATAGAATTTGTATTGGGAGACTTATTAGAATCCTTCTGGAGTGGTTTGGCAGTAAAAACAAACATACAAAAAACCCTCGTGGTACATGGAAACCTCTATGGCTAACCAAAGTACACTTGTATCTTTTGGACAATAAGGCATTTCAAAGCCTTGTGTATGGTGGATACACTTGTATAGTCACACAGGAAGGCCCATGTGCAGTCCCGTATATTAAGGCAGATAAAAACCCCATGAGATAGGTGGTCTGGTTTGTTTTAGTTTTATTTCCTGTACAATAAAGGTATGATTTGCTTATCTCCAACTCCAAGGTTTAGGGATCTCAAATACAAGCAAATAACTGCATAAGTCTCTGTCTTCAGCAATTTGAGACACAGGGGATCACAGGATTGACAGAGAATGATTTGCATTTATACAATTAATAGATATAGCCTCCAAAATATTGATAATCAGTTGATTGTAGTTTCATCTTTTTACCTTCAGGAGAATAGATTATTACTATTTTTTTAATGGGAAGTATTAATTACAGATTTGAGTTAAATTGAATGAAGTTAAAGAGAAACTGCAGTGTCAAATTCCCTGCCAGGGAAGAATTACATTTACAGAAGTAGAAAATTCTTTGCAATTCCCACTAAGCTATCATATTATTTCTAGTTGTGTTTGTGGATTTGCATCATACTGAAAACAACCACTTCCTAGGTCCTTATTTTCCATGTTTTCTGGTAGTAAATATCTTCCCTAAGATTCAATTTCTGAATATTCACAAGGTGAAAATCCTGTTCATCTCTTTTCAAATGGAAAGTCTCTGAACTGCAATTGCGTGGCTATTTTACAGATTTAACCTCAAACAAAACATACCACTTTTATTTATTTATTTATTTTGAAGATTTTATTTATTTATTTGACAGAGATCGCAAGTAGGCAGAAAGGCAGGCAGAGAGAGACTGGGGAAGCAGTCTCCCTGCTGAGCAGAGAGCCTGATGCAGGGGTCAATGCCAGGACCCTGAGATCATGACCTGAGCCAAAGGCAGAGGCTTAACCCACGGAGCCACCCAGGGGGCCCCCAAACATACCACTTTTAAATGATATATTGTAAAAGTTTGTGTAAACATGTGTATGTGGTGTGTGTCAGTGTTCCCTGGAAACTATGTGAATGGATAAATATAAAACTTAGAACCATATGCATATATAATATGACTTTTAAATAATTAAAAATGAGATAATTAAAAATGAGATTGTATCTTCACTGGGAAATAATACAAAGCAAATTTTTAAATGTCTTTAAAATTTTTATATCTGATAATTTCTACCATTTTTTCAGTTGTTTCAGGAGAGCTTCTAAAAACTACAAGTAGTTACAAATATGTTAGAAGTTTTACTTGCATATTGATCTTTGAATGTTGCCTAATTTATATATTTCCCAGTAGGATTTATATTAAATCAAGAATCTTATTTTTTTTAATAAATTTTTTAAAAAAGATTTTATTTATTTATTTGAGAGAGAGAGAGAATGGGAGAGAGAGAGAGAGAAAGAGCACAGAAAGGGGAGGGTCAGAGGGAGAAGCAGAACCCCTGCTGAGAAGAGAGCTCAATTCAGGACTCAGTCTCAGGACTCCAGGATCATGACATGAGGCAAAGGCAGTCACTTAACCGACTGAGCCACCCAGGCGCCCAGGAATCTTGTTTTTTAACAAGGAATACATCCTTAAGGATAACAAGGTGTTAAATCATCACCATTATTTATAACATAAACACATTTTAAACAACCTAAATGTGCACTACACCAAAGAAAATAGGTAAATAATGATACATCCATGCTTTGAAATACCCTACAAACCACTGAAAATAATGACATAGATTTATATATGCTAAAGCAGAAGGGGTATCTGATAAATTGATAAATTTTTTCTTTGATTGAATTTCATTCTATTTGTATAAATAAATTAATATACTTGCAGAACTGTAGCATTATGCAACAGGAGCAGGTATATTATTCAGTAATGCTATTATGTATGCATTATAGATATTTCTGAATACAATTACATAGTGAAGAGGAATTGTTACCATTTAAAAATGTATGTATATGTATACATTTTTCTATATTTATGTAGAAATTCTATATCTATGTAGGAAAAGTTACGGTAGTTAAAACTGCAAATTTTAAACAGTAGAAATCCTCCTAGGTAGGATGATAGAAAAAAGATGAGCTTAATTTTGCTTTTCATTTTGCTTTAAACCTTTATATTGCTTGTATTTTTCAACTTAATTTGCATTACCTCCATAGTATTTTTCATAAAAATATAACTATAATTGGAATTCTACTTTGGAATTGTATGTCTCTTTTAACTCATGTCCTTTCTCCTTAATGATCAGTTTCTGCACTGATTTTGCAAAAACTCAGAATCCCACCAATTAAAGAAACCAAAAAATTTTAAGAAAGGAAAATTAATTAGTAAGCAAACTAAAACCAAACCTTCTCTTAAGGACATCACCTTTTATACCAAGCCTTGAAATAAGATAGCATGAACTATGTTTGGATCTTTCCTGCTCCTAAAGATGTGGGGTTTTTTTTTGTTTTTTGGGTTTTTTTTTTTTACTAATTTTTAAATATTTTTTATAAAAATGTAATGTATTTTTATTCCCAGGGGTACAGATCTCTGAATACCAGGTTTGCACATTTCACAGCACTCACCATAGTACATACCCTCCCAATGTCCATAACCCCACCACCCTCTCCCTACCTGCCTTTCCCCAACAACCCTCAGTTTGTTTTGTGAGATTAAGAGTCTCTCATGGTTTGTCTGCCTTCTGATCCCATCTTGTTTCATTTATTCTTTTCCTATCCTCCAAACACCCCACGTTTGGAGGGGGGGTTTGGAGGATCTCCAAACCACTTCCTCATATCAGGGAGATCATATGATAGTTGTCTTTCTCTGATTGACTAATTTCACTAAGCATAATACCCTCTAGTTCCATCCACGTCATCACAAATGGAAAGATTTCATTTCTTTTGATGGCTGCATAGTATACCATTGTATATATACACGACACCATCTTTATCCATTCATCTGTTGATGGACATCTAGGTTCGTTCCATAGTTTGGCTATTGTGGACATTGCTGCTATAAAGATTCTGGTGCACGTGCCCCTTCAGATCACTATGTTTGTATCTTTAGGGTAAATACTAAGCAGTACAATTTCTGGGTCAGGGGGTAGATCTATTTTCAGCTTTTTGAGGAATCAACATGCTGATTTCCAGAGTGGTTGCATCAGCTTGCATTCCCACCAAGAGTGAAGGAGGGTTCCCCTTTCTCCACATCCTCACCAGCATCTGTCATTTCCTGACTTGTTACTTTTAGCCATTCTGACTAGTGTGAGGTGGTATCTCATTGTGGTTGTGATTTGTATTTCCCCGATGCCAAGTGATAGTCAGCATTTTTTCATGTGTCTGTTGGCCATCTGGATGTCTTCTTTGCAGAAATGTCTGTTCATGTCCTCTGCCCATTTCTTGATTGGATTATTTGTCCTTTGGGTGTTGGATTTGCTAAGCTCTTTATAGGTTTTGGATACTAGCCCTTTATCTGATATGCCATTTGCAAATATTTTCTCCCATTCTGTCAGTTGTCTTTTGATTTTGTTAACTGTTTCCTTTGCTGTGCAAAAGCTTTTGATCTTGATGAAATCCCAATAGTTCATTTTTGCCCTTGCTTCCCTTGCATTTGGTGATGTTCCTAGGAAGAAGTGGCTGCGGCTGAGGTCAAAGAGGTTGCTGGCTGTGTTCTCCTCAAGGATTTTGATGGATTCCTTTCTCACAATGAGGTCCTTCATCCATTTTGAGTCTCTTTTCATGTGTGGTGTAAGAAAATGGTCCAATTTCATTTTTCTGCATGTGGCTGTCCAATTTTCCCAACACCATCTGTTGAAGACACTGTCTTTTTTCCACTGGACATTCTTTCCTGCTTTGTCAAAGATTAGTTGACCATAGAGTTGAGGGTCTATTTCTGGGCTCTCTATTCTGTTCCATTGATCTATGTGTCTGGTTTTGTGCCAGTACCATACTGTCTTGATGATGACAGCTTTGTAATAGAGCTTAAAGTCCAGAATTGTGATGCCACCAACTTTGGCTTTCTTTTTCAATATTCTTCTGGCTATTTGAGGTCTTTTCTGGTTCCATATAAATTTTAGGGTTATTTGTTCCATTTCTTTGGAAAAAATGGGTGGGATTTTGATAGGGATTGCATTAAATGTGTACATTGCTTTAGGTAGCATTGACATTTTCACAATATTTGTTCTTCCAATCCATGAGCATGGAACATTTTTCCATTTCTTTGTGTCTTCTTTAATTTCTTTCATGAGTACTTTATAGTTTTCTGAGTATAGAGTCTTAGCCTCGTTGGTTAGGTTTATTCCTAGGTATCTTATAGTTTTGGGTGCAATTGTAAATGGGATTGACTCCTTAATTTCTCTTTCTTCTGTCTTGTTGTTGGTGTAGAGAAATGCAACTGATTTCTGTGCATTGATTTTATATCCTGACACTTTACTGAATTCCTGTACAAGTTCTAGCAGTTTTGGAGAGGAGTCTTTTGGGTTTTCCACATATAGTATCATATCATCTGCAAAGAGTGATAGTTTGACTTCTTCTTTGCCGATTTGGATGCTTTTAATTTCTTTTTGTTATCTGATTACTGAGGCTAAGACTTCTAGTACTATGTTGAATAGCAGCAGTGACATCCCTGCCATGTTCCTGATCTTAGCAGAAAAGCTTTCAGTTTTTCTCCACTGAGAATGATATTTGTGGTGGATTTTCATAGATGGCTTTGATAATATTGAGGTATGTGCCCTCTATCCTGACACTTTGAAGAGTTTTAATCAGGAAGGGATGCTGTACTTTGTCAAATGCTTTTTCAGCATCTGTTGAGAGTATCACATGGTTCTTGTTCTTTCTTTTATTAAAGTTGTGTATCACATTAATTGATTTGTGGATGTTGACCTTGCAGCCCTGGAATAAATCCCAGTTGGTCGTGGTGAATAATCCTTTTAATGTACTGTTGGATCCTATTGGCTAGTATTTTGGTGAGAATTTTTGCATCTGTGTTCATCAAGGATATTGGTCTGTAGTTCTCTTTTTTGATGAGATCCTTGTCTGGTTTTGGGTCAAGGTGATGCTGGCCTCGTGAGTTTGGATGTTTTCCTTCCATTTCTATTTTTTGGAACAGTTTCAGGAGAATAGGTATTAATTCTTCTTTAAATGTTTGGTAAAATTCCCCTGGGAAGCTGTCTGGCCCTGGGCTCTTGTTTGTTGGGAGATTTTTGATAACTGCTTCAATCTCCTTACTGGTTATGGGTCTGTTCAGGTTTTCTACTTCTTCCTGGTTCAGTTGTGGTAGTTTATATCTCTAGGAATGCATCCATGTCTTCCAGATTGTCGAATTTGTTGGCATAGTATACATTCATAGTATGTTCATAGTATGTTCTTATAATTGTTTGTATTTCTTTGGTGTTGGTTGTGATCTCTTCTCTTTCATTCATGATTTTATTTATTTGGGTCCTTTCTCTTTACTTTTTGATAAGTCTGGCCAGGGGTTTATCAATCTTATTAATTCTTTCAAAGAACCAGCTCCTAATTTCATTGATTTGTTCTATTGTTTTGGGTTTTTTTAGTTTCTTTTTCATAGATTTCTGCTCTGATCTTTATGATTTCTCTTCTCCTGCTAGGTTTAGCCTTTCTTTGTTGTTCTTTCTCCAGCTCCTTTAGGTGTAGGGTTAGATTGTGTACTTGAGACCTTTCTTGTTTCTTGAGAAAGGCTTGTATTGCTATATACTTTCCTCTCAGGACTGCCTTTGCTGTGTCCTACAGGTTTTGAACCAATATGTTTTCATTATCATTTGTATCCATGAATTTTTTCAATTCTTCTTTAATTTCCTGGTTGACCCATTCATTCTTTAGAAGGATGCTGTTTAGTCTCCATGTATTTGGGTTCTTTCCAACTTTCCTCTTGTGATTGAGTTCTAGCTTCAGAGCATTGTGGTCTGAAAATATGCAGGGAGTGATCCCAATCTTTTGATACTGGTTGAGACCTGACTTGTGACCCAGGATGTGATCTATTCTGGAAAATGTTCCATGTGCACAAGAGAAGAATGTGTATTCTGTTGCTTTGGGATGGAATGTTCTGAATATATCTGTGATGTCCATCTGGTCCAGTGTGTCCTTTAAGGCCTTTATTTCCTTGTTGATCTTTTGCATAGAAGATCTGTCCATTTCAGTGAGGTGGTGTTAAAGTCCCCTACTATTATTGTATTATTGTCGATGTGTTTCTTTGATTCTGTTATTAATTTTTTATATAGTTGGCTGCTCCCATGTTAGGGGCATAGATACTTAAAATTGTTATATCTTCTTGTTGGACAGACTCTGAGTATGATATAGTGTCCTTCCTCATCTCTTATTATAGTCTTTGGCTTAAAATCGAATTGATCTGATATAAGGATTGCCACCCCAGCTTTCTTTTGAAGTCCATTAGCATGGTAAATTATTTTCCACCCCCTCACTTTAAATTTGGAGGTGTCTTTGGGTCTAAAATGAGTTTCTTGTAGGCAGCATATTTTTTTTTAAAGATTTTATTTATTTATTTGACAGAGAGAGATCACAAGTAGGCAGAGAGGCAGGCAGAAAGAGAGAGAGAGGAGGAAGCAGGCTCCCTGCTGAGCAGAGAGCCCGATGCAGGACTCGATCCCAGGACCCTGAGATCATGACCTGAGCCGAAGGCAGCAGCTTAACCCACTGAGCCACCCAGGCGCCCTCTTGTAGGCAGCATATTGATGGGTTTTGTTTTTTTATCCATTCTGATACCCTGTGTCTTTAGATTGGGGCATTTAGCCCATTTACATTCATGGTAATTATTCAGAGGTATGAATTTAGTGCCATTGTATTGCCTGTAAGGTGACTGTTACTGTGTATTGTCTCTGTTCCTTTCTGATCTACTCCTATTAGGGTCTCTCTTTGCTTAGAGGACCCCTTTTGATATTTCCTGTAGAGCTGGTTTGGTGTTTGCAAATTCTTTGTTTTTGTTTGTCCTGGAAGCTTTTTATTTCTCCTTCTATTTGCAATGATAGCCTAGCTGGATATAGTATTCTTGGCTGCATGTTTTTCTCGTTTAGTGCTCTGAATATGTCATGCCAGTTCTTTCTGGCCTGCCTGGTCTCTGTGGATAAGTCTGCTGCCAATCTAATATTTTTACCATTGTATGTTACAGACTTCTTGCCCCGGGCTTTTAGGATTTTCTCTTTGTCACTAAGATTTATAAATTTTACTCTTAGGTGATGGAGTGTGGACCTATTCTTATTGATTTTGAGGGGGATTCTCTGCATCTCCTGGATTTTGATGCTTGTTCCCTTTGTCATATTAGGGAAATTCTCTACAATAATTCTCCTCAATATACCTTCTGCTCCCCTGTCTCATTCTTCTTCTCTTAGAATCCCAATTATTCTAATGTTGTTTCATCTTATGGTGTCACTTCTTTCTCGAATTCTCCCCTTGTGGTCCAGTAGCTGTTTGTCTCTCTTTTGCTCAGCTTCTTTATTTTCTGTCATTTGGTCTTCTGTATCACTAATTCTTTCTTCTGCCTCACTTATCCTAGCAGTAAGAGCCTCCATTTTTGATTGCACCTCATTAATAGCTTTTTTGATTTCAACTTGGTTAGATTTTAGTTCTTTTATTTCTCCAGAAAGGGCTTTTATCTCTCCGGAGAGGCTTTCTCTATCTTCCATGCCTTTTTGAGCCTGGCTAGAACCTTGAGAATCAACATTCTGAACTCTAGATCTCACATATTACCTATGTCCATATTCATTAGGTCCCTAGCAATTGCTTCTGCCTCTTGTTCTTTTTTTTTGTGATGTGTTTTTCTGCCTTGTCATTATGTCCAGATAAGAGTATATGAAGGTGCAAATAAAATACTAAAGGGGTGGAAAAGACCCCAGGAGCATGTGCCTTAACCAAATCAGAAGAGACCCCAAATTGTGGGAGGGAGAAGGGGATAAAAAGAAATTCAGGGAAAAAAAAAAGTTAAAAAAAATTAAGGAAAAAATATTTAAAAAAAAAAAAAATATATATATATATATATATATATTTTAGACTGGCGACTAGAACAGGGTCACCCACTTAATTTGGGGAATATTTTGTTCTCTTAGAACACACTACCTCCCAAAATTTTAAAGAATGAAAAACATATATAAAGGTAGATGCAGTGAAGGAATGGAATATGCCTATAAAGATGAGAATTTTTTTTCTTTTTTTAATTTCTAAAAAAGGATTTGATAAGATAAGTTGGTTGTGAGAATAAAGAAAAAGAAAATGGAGAGAATTTGCTCAGGCTAAAGACTAGAACAAGCCTGGAGCTAGATTTAGGGTATATTTTGATCTATTAGGAGAAGTTGTACCCCAAATTTTTTAGAAGAAAAAACCCTATGTGTATACAAAAATAAAGTTAGATATAATGAAGGATAAAATATGATTATAATAATGAAGGTTCAAAAAAGATTATTTTTTTTTGAAAAGTATTCTTAAGATAAACTAGTTAAAAAAACGTTAATAGAGGAAAGGGTAAAAGTTTAAAAAAATTTAGCAGAAGGAAAAAAATTAATTAACTGCAAGACTAAAGAATCATGGGGAGAAACATGAATTCCATGCTTTGCTTTCTCCTCCTCTGGAATTCCGCTGTTCTCCTTGGTAAGTGAACTTGGTCTTAGCTGGATTTCTTGTTGATCTTCTGGGGGAGGGGCCTGTTGTAGTGATTCTCAAGTGTCTTTGCCTGAGGTGGAATTGCACCACCCTACCAGGGGCCGGGCTAAGTAATCTGCTTGGGTTCACTTTTGAGAGCTTTTGTTCCCTGAAGGCTTTCTGTAGAGTTCTGGAGGATGGGAATGATAATGGCGGCCTCCCAATCTCCAGCCTGGAGGAGCCGAGAGCTCGGGGCCCCACCCCTCAGTGCGCCTTCAGAGAAAAGCACTCAATCAGTCCCATCTTCCTGGCCTCCGGCCATGCTCCAAGCTCACGCAGCCTGTGACCTGTTCAAGGTAACCCCGAGCTGAGAGCTCACTCCTCGGCTCTGTCTTTGTAGCCGGCTTCCCCACTCTAATACCTGCGAGCTCTGCGACACTCAGACACCCCGATCCTTCTGTGACCCTGCGGGACCTGGGGCCACACTGATCCCGCGTGGGCTTCACCCTGGGTTAGCCTCTGGAGCAATGTCCCTCAGTGGAGCAGACTTTTAAAAGTCCTGATTTTGTGCTCTGCTGCTCCGCCGCTTCCTGGGAGCTGACCCCTACCCCATGGTCTATCTTCCCGTCACTTTGGATTCACTTCTCTGCCCGCCCTACCCTTCAGAAAGTGGTCGATTTTCTGTTTCTAGAATTGTTGCTCTTCTTCTCTTCGATCTCCTGTTGGATTTGTAGGTGTTCGCAATGGTTTGATAAGCTGTCTAGCTGATATTCTGTTACCTGATGTCGTCTCAGCCTGCTACTCCTCTGCCATCTTGACTCCTTTCCCCCTGCTCCTAAAGATGTTTAACTTAAATAATCAACTCCAAACTCTGTGCTGTCCCACAAAGATACTGTTAACCTTACTTTTAAATCACTAGCCTGATTCAGGCTACTGGTATCTTGCTTGGATTATATTTAGTAGCTCCTACACTGGTTTTCCTGCCTCTAATTTCTTACCCTAGCAGTTACCCTGTCATGGGGTTTGCTTCCTGAGGAATAGATGAAATCATGTTGCTTTACCCATCAAAATATCTGTGGGCTCCACAGAATAGTTTTTAAATTTCTAGGCATAACATCAAGGACCTTTCTTATCCTGGTACCAGATTGCCTAATAGCATCACTTTAAACTGCAACTTTCCAATCACTCTGAAACTTCCATGAATGTAATATGCTATTTCATACCTCTGGTCTTTTTAACTATGTCATTTACTTGTTTATTCTCCTCATCCTTCAAATCTCACCACAAATACCACTGTTTCCAGAAAAAGGTTTATTTTATCTGACCATGGAATATTCTTGTTCTTCCAGAGCATTATGCTTAATCTATAATAGATTTCTTCATCTGTATTTACCTTAGTTGGTTTTTTATTTGTTTTGCTCTTCAGTGAATAATTTGTTTCTGGAAATCAGGACCTACTTTCAGTTGATCAATGAATTCTCGATTCCTAATAAAATTGTGTTTGATGAATTTGTTTGTCTTGCTTTTAGCCAATATACTTAGAATTCCTTTAGCCATACACTTACTTGGCAACACTGTTGATGAGGTTGCTACATATGGGCATGGCTAAGCAAATGTAAGTGTCCTCTGCATTCTATTTGAAAATAAGTGTATGTCCTATCTATTTGTTTCAATACATTTGGTATACTATATTTACAACTACTTGTGGATCTGCATCTTTGTCTTATTGATGTTTTAAAGATGTGCTTTTTGGCAAGATAACCACTAGACACATGCACCTATTTACATTTAGATTTAATCAAGATTAAATGAAATAAAAAAATGTCCTTCTATACTAGCTATATTTAAAAGGCTATGTCTATATTATAAAAAGTTCCATCATCAAAGACTTTTCAATTAACTTGCAGCTCCTAAGTTTAAACTCAAAATAGAAATTATCTACATGCTCAACTGGTGACAACCTGATATAGAAATGTACTTTACAACTGAATCTTAGCATTGCTTTGACCTAAGTTGTATATATCTATACTACTAGCTTACTAAGCAACTGATATAATTTCTTCAAAACTTCAAAATTTACCCTCAATAACACAGTTGACTGCATATATCCCTTTACACCTCTGGGTCACCTTTACACCTCTGGGTCACATGGATCACACACATCAGCTACTTTGTGAAAAGGAGGGCTGGACTATGCATACTTGTGGAATGCATAATAATCCAACTCCCTCTAACAGAAGATCTGAACACTTTGTTGGCCAATCTAGTGAAATAATGTCAATGAAGGGACCTAGAGAGGATGGAAATTTAGGGTCCAGGATATAAAAGTCCACTTGTTCTCATCTTTAGTGTAGAAATGTAACACTCTTACACAATGGTCACACAAAATATCATGTTTTTAAGCCTTTAGGTAATGGCATTGACTTCACTCACTGTCCTCATCTTTCAAGGCTTAATTTAACTATTTTCCCTCTATTTTTCTCCTCTCAGGTTGAGAAGTCTCTAAGTACAGAAAGAAATGCAAAAAGAAAATTCCACTACTTGGGATAAGGACTTGCTTCTTTTTGATATAGTGTGTTGGATCCTTTAATAATAGCTTTTTTAATGCAGAGTAGATACATATTTGATCATCTAACATAGTAGTTGGAACTTTGGCATCTGCTTAACAAGCACCACTTTGCTGACTCCATTTCACACCTATAAAAGAACTTGCTGCCCTTTTTGTTAACTAGATGAGCTATATTTTTCACTTTGAAAAGACACGCCCCTGAAGCTTTGATGGTGAGAGACTGCCTCACCACATTCTTTCTCTGTTATTAAGGTACTGTAGTTTTGATTTCATAATTTCAACAGAGATTCATTTAACAAAGGAGAGAGTGAAAGTCTAACAAAGGATCAAATTGTTATCACTGGGGACATAATAACCTCTGCCAACTGATCTTCAGTAATGGAGGGACTCCTCAGTAGGAAGAAGACTTTCATGTTGACACTTACTGGATAGAGAACTCTTTGCACATACAACCAGTGAAGTATTTGATATAAAAAGGAAAAAGAAAAAGTCTTAGCAAGCTAAAGAATTAAGTAGTACTGTTAGCTTTTTTCAAAAGTGGCAGTAAAAATGATGTTGGGGAAAATAATCTCCTCAAAATTTTAGTCTAATCAATTTCCACAAGAATAACTGAAAAATATTCATCCCACAAAATTAATTTTCACTAATTACATTTATGAATTTCTTCTCTGTAATTCTCTTTTTACATGAACAATGTTTCTGGGAGCGAGTTATATAAAATACCAGGTATATGGAAAGTACTGTTGAATTTGAGAAAAAGCTATTCATTCAATATTATTCAATATATACGTATTAATGCCAACCACCGCCACAAAACAAAAACCCACACTGCCTTTTCTCTACTTAGATTACCCATAACTTCTGACATAAACTTGCTTTTATATAACTACTCAAATATATCTATATTTTGCATAACTGCGAAACTTAATTTTAATCAAGGAACCAAATAAACATATTCCCTATCATTTTAAACCTCTTATTTTCCTATCTTTTTTCCCCTACATTCATGATTTTTTAAGTTACCATAACATGAAATCTCAAAAGATTTCTCTGGGCAAAGTCTAAAGATCACTACGTTAGAATTGCTAAACAAATATATTCACATTCATTCTCATGGCTGAATTTTTATTAAGCAAGTTCAGTGTTTACTTTTTCCTTGCTTATGTGAAAACTGTTACAGGATTTTTCTGAAAATAGCATCATCCAGATAAAAATGTTGAAAATATCCCCAAACACATAGGGCTCATAAAGAGTGAAGGAAGCAAGAGTGCCAACTAATCTAGTTCACCATCCTCATAAAGGGCAACGGTGGCACTTTAGAGCCAGTACATCTATTCATTTCCATGGTAATAAAACCATTCCTGAAAGTGACTTTGTCCAGAGTAAATGGCTCTGTGTTATAACATGATGTACTTCAGAGGTGACTTGTCGTAGATCACCAAATAATGTGACCATCTTATACCTTAATAAAAAGTTCTCTGTTCATTCAAGTATCTTTTTGCTGAGACTGTATTACCACATTTCTAAAATTTAGCCCACTGTTTCAAAAGAAAGAGGCATAATATAAATGCTAGCATGGCCAACGAATGGAAAGGGATGCAGAGGAAGCAAGTGGGTACTTCCCTGTTCTCTCTCTGTCTCTGTCTCTGTCTCTCTCACACACACACGTTAAATTTTTGCATTTAAACAGCAAAAAAAAAAAAAGTTGACACGCTATAAAAGATAGATTTGGATGTGAAGATTACTGGTTAAAAATGAAAATTATGAAAGTGATAGTTATGTATTCAGTGGATATTATTGGCTCATTTTAGAAGAGACAGTTTTTTTAAAGTATATTGAATTTACAACAACTTTAAAAATGCATTTATTTTGTTAATTACATCACCCTCATTAAGCTGAGTCACTGAAGTACAAAAGGAATTGATTTCATTTTTAACGTATGCTTGTAAATGAATTCCTATATGGACCACAAATGTCATGTAGACTGATGTTTAACATAAACATATTAAGGAATTGCATTTGCTGATTATAATTATATAGAAGGGTTATGCATTTGTATTCTCTAGTATATTTTATTACAAATCATAATCACCCATTACACCAAGAATGAATGAGAAAGAGCAAATAACTACAAAGGGAAAGACCAGGAAAGAGAGACAGTAAGGGAAAGGCAGTAATATGCCTAATTTCTGCATCAAAATTTTAATTCTGCTCCTACTGCTGACTTAAAACAATGGGAGTCTGTACACTTGCAGTCTGAGTCTACTGTGACCTTGTCTTAGCTTGGATTTAAAAGAGGCAAGGGCAGAAAAATCATTCAATGGCATGAGAATGCTTCTGATCCCGTCAAAGTTTTACCACTTTGTTTCCAATATATAATTCTCATTGTTAACTGAAACACAGTGCTAATTGAGCTCAGTATTGCTAGGTGGTTCAGAGACTAAGCTGGTATAGTTCTGCAGAGTGGGTTAAGAACACTCCTCTTCCTCTTCCCCCAGCATGTATAGGAGAGACCAGCAAAAGGCCATTACTCCATTCCTCAATCACATTTCTTTCATATAAATTATCTAGAGTATAGACTATTGGCCTGTATAGAACAACACTGATAGCTTTTCTCATTTAAAAGTTGATTATGTTAAAGAGTTAGAAAATGATCTTTGTGTTGATTTGGTTCAAATGCTCATACATTTCAAAATTTATTAATATAAAGAATTCTTCACAAACAGACACAATAATATTCTCCAATTACACTGAATACTGTACAGGTGCCTAATATTTTATCATTGGACAGTCCCAATGATTGTATGATTTTGATATATTCATCATTAAAAATTTTTCAAATTGTTTTAGGTTTGTATCTGAAACAATACTGCTAAAGTACAGCTTCTATTTTTTTTTTTTAAAGATTTTATTTATTTGTTTGGCAGAGAGATCACAAGTAGGCAGAGAGAGAGGGGAAAGCAGGCTCTCTGCTGAGCAGAGAGCCTGATGTGGGGCTCGATATAAGGACCCCGAGACCATGACCTGACCCAAAGGCAAAGGCTTAACCCAAATAGAAGCAGATGTCCCACACTGCTTCTATTTTTAACAAGTCTAACAATCTTTTAGATATTTGGAGATAATTAAATTCTGTGGTAGATCATTGTAGCTATGGTCATATGACCCCACTAGCTTCTTCACCTTGCCTTTCTTTTAAGATTTCCTTTGGAGATAAATACCAATGCCAGGTGGTATAGACCAGGTTTTCTCACCCTCAGCACTACTAGTATTTCAGGCCAGAAATTATTTGTTGTTGGAAGATGTCCTGCATTTGATAAAATGTTTAGCAGCATCCCTGGTCTCTATCCACTAGATTCCAGTGGCACCCCCTGCACATTAGTGACACAAGACATTTCTCCGGATATTGCCAAATGTCCCCTGACAGGGTAATCAAAGAACGTTCTTCCCCATATCCATGCAAAAATAATTCCCTGTCAACAAGGAATTTTATGAAGAAGCGTATTTGAGTCAACAATGACTATGATAGACATCACCAGATGTCTCCCCAATCAATTCTTTCTTTTCTATTGATTAAGAGAAGCCTGATTATGTTTGCTGTAGTGTGAAAGTATTAAAAAAAAAAAATCACTTCCCAATCACATAGGCAGTTAGGAGGAGCTCCCTGATGTTGTTGTGACAAATGAAAAGCAAATAAAAGGTAACTTTATTTAGCAATATCTCTAGGAAAGTTCTTCAAAAGGAAATAAAATTATCCATCATAGTTTGCCCTGTGTCCCTCTGTCTTCTTATTGCCTCATCTACGGATGCAATGTAAACTGATGTAAACTGAGGACTAAGCATGACTCTGAGAACACTGGAGTGAGATTTCAAGAGTCTTGGTCCTTGAGCATGTCCCTACTCATCCCTGAACCAGTTCTGGACTAGAAATTCCAAACATCTTTTTCAGGGATAAGAAGAATGAAGAAGGGAAGCTTTTTTTTTAATCCACTTGTTTAATTCTGTTTGTTTTTTTTTTTAATGAGGTAATTTAAATTAACACAATCTCTAACTAATAGAAATAGCTTTGCTTTAGGAAAAAATAAAACAGATGTCAATATAATATATATATATACCTCAACTCTATTCTCATGTTCAAGTTGTTTTAAAATTTGCTCCTTTTTTTTTTTAAACAGGCATTCCAAATTTATTATATTTCAACTACAATGAACAAGGCATCCTACTTGGCCCTAAATGTAAACATTAGGAAAAAAAAATAGTATTTCCCATAGAGGGTTTCTCAGAATAGAGAGAACAAAATACAGGACTATTAGCGTTCTCTTATAATCATGTGTAAATTATCAGAAGAATAGAAAACTATTAGCCAACATAGGATATGAACTTCAATAAGAAAGAAGAAAGATAGTAACAATACAATGTCAATGTTGTATCATTCAAAATGTATGATAAAGGTAAGAGTGGCTATTTCTGAAAAATTTATAATTTTTTATTCATCACTTCACCGTTACATATAAGAGGACAAAAAATGAAATCTGAGTTTTAAATATCCAAACCCTGTCTGCTGGCTATCCATTTGATTTGTCCTTATCTGTATTTCAAGACCTGTGTATTTTCAAATGCTATTAGATTCAATTTTTTTGTGTGTTTCATGATATATAATATCTTTCACTCCAAAGACCTCTCCTGAGAAACAAAACAAATTGTTTTCCACGAATACACCATTACGAACAAGCTTTCTGTTAAAGAATTCCCTGCCACACATGTGGATGTGCTTCTGTCTTCCCTGTGCACACCTCCTGGCGTACTGATTGCATTCCTCTCCCTCCCATCAGCAGATTTGCTTCATGAGCACTAGACTGTGTCATTAGTTATGACTCATCAGTTGTGGCATAATCATACCAATTTCTGCCCAATGTCTTCTTTCCTCATTTAAATACAAAGTTTTCTTCTATTGCCAAGCTATCAAATATGTTTTATTCACTGAGTCTTGTAATAAAAGGTGAAACAGCACAGTCTGCACTCACTGCAAGATTTGAAAAAAAAAAAAGAAAGGTTGTAACATTCAAATTACTGCATACATTTTTCTAATGTATCTCTTTATTTTTGAAAAATCTATGCAATCACATACACACACACATATATATGTATATATATATATACATATATATGCATATATATATGATGACTACAGTTAGTAATCAAAGTGAATACTTATGGAAGAAATTAGGGAATTATCAATCTATCCATTTTTTTTTAACCAGTTGGCCAGCCCCCTTGGAATTTATATAGAATGTAAAGATCCTGATAATTCTCTCGATCAATAAGGCTGAATATCAACTAACTGAAAAAAAAAAAAAAGAGAAAAAAGAGAAACTCCAATTTCCTGAACCTGAAAGTCCAATACACTCAATACTGTTCATGGAATTTCCTTACTTGTAATGAAATATAATGATGGATAAACATACGTTCTTGGATTTGTTTATAATTCTCTTTCACTCTTACCCATTTAACAACCACCATTTCTGTTTATTATGTTTTCTGTTGATTTTTAAAAAGATTTTATTGGTACCATTACCCCTTATTGTTATTTTACTGTTGAACTACAATTGCTCAGGGGTCTGTGCTGTATACATAAATAATACATCTCAGTTACCACAAAAACCCACAGTAGTGGCAGAAAATAAAAAACAACTGAATACTAAAATCACCCAAAGAAGGTAAAAAATCTACATATAACTTTTGACTTTCCCCAAACTTAATAATACCCTGTTGTTGACCAGATATGAGCAGTCAGTTAACACATACTTTTGTTGTATGCATTACATACTGTATTGTTATATACAGTAAGCTAGAGAAAGTAAGCTAGAGAAAAGAAAATGTTGTTAAGAAAGCCATATGGAAGAGAAAATACTTTTACCATACTGTATTGTATTTGTCAAAAACAATCTGCATGTAAGTGGACCTGTGCAGTTGAAACCCTGTTGTTGAAGGGTTAGCTGTATATCAGTTTGAAAAGACAGAAGTACAGGGGTGCTTGGGTGGCTCAGTGGGTTAAGCCTCTGCCTTTGGCTCAGGTCCTGATCTCAGGGTCCTGGGATCAAGCCCCCCATCCGGGTCTCTGCTCAGCAGGGAGCCTGCTTTCCCCCCTCTCTCTCTGCTTGCCTCTCTGCCTACTTGTGCTCTCTGTCAAATAAATAAATAAATAAATAAAATCTTTATTAAAAAAAAGAGACAGAAGTACAATTGCATTGTAACAGTTTCATTATAATTCCACATTAAAGTTATATGTTGATATTTCTCAATACCATTTCTAATAATTCTTTGATATCTTGGCTACATCTCAGAACTTACATTTCTACATAACAAAAATAGAAAGAATTCAGGAAAATAAAATTGGTGAAACTTAACAGACCAATGATACAATTTTTTCAAAGAAACAAACCAGTCTTTGTGATGTCACTCAATGCAACTTCATTTTTGTCTTTCATGATTCTATAAAATCTTTTCAAAAAAGACTCCCCAGGGGTGCCTGGGTGGCTCAGTTGGTTAAGCCTCCAACTGTGCTCAGGTCATGATCTCAGGGTCCTGGCAATGAGCCTTGTATCAGCTGGGGCTCTCAGCAGGCAGTCTGCTTCTCTCTCTCCCTCTGCCCCCGCCACTCATGCACGTGCATGTGCTCTCTCTCTCAGATAAATAAAATCTTAAAAAAAAAAGAAAGTTTCCCTAATCTACTAGATGAAAATCCTAGCATTCCTATAATTTCAATTTTTTTTCTTGAATTTTACCCTCTTTATTTTGTTGGTCTTAAATAACCTTTTTCTTTGAACAATCATAAACTAACTCAGATTTAACTCTCCACTTGAGAAAAACTGTATTAAAAATATGTATGGGGGTGTCAAAAACATACCAAGCCATTAAAGATTGCAGGGCTAAAATACTGAAGGAAAGGTCACTTCAGAGAGGAGAAAGCACTGTTGATTATCCTTTGTACCTTGAAGGATTTTTCCCATCTATAAATGTCTATTGACAGGCTGAGAAGCTAAGCAGAAATGTTGACAGTCTTACAGTGCTGAAAGGGATAAAAAAATATGGTTCAGAACTCACAAGGAGGAAGGCCCCCCCTTTTTTAAAGAAATATTTTATTTATTTATTTCACAGACAGAGATCACAAGTAGGCAGAGAGGCAGGCAGAGAGAGAGGGGGGAAGCAGGTTCCCTGCTGAGCGGAAAGCCCTATATTGGGCTCGATCCAAGGACCCTGAGATCATGACCCCAGCTGAAGGCAGTGGCTTAACCCACTGCGCCACCCAGGTGCCCCAGGAAGGCCCCTTTTAAATACCTAAGAGTTTCATCAGAAACACCAAAGATCTAAGAGCAAGGATAGAAATGAAACAAATTATTCTTCACAAGAACTGCAACCCAACTACAAATCAGCTTAATTGCTACTTGCTACTTGCTTGAAAGTGTTCATTCTCCCAAAACAAAATTAGTTCAGAGAAAAATAAACCAGATAATACTACCTTATGAAACAATTTCTCATAAGCAATTGGCATCATTTAAATATGTGTGTGTATATATGGGAATGTAATATGTATATATACAATAAAATAATAAAAGGTGAGTTTGACTAAAACCTAAGAAAAAATATTGACAACAGTAACAAGTACAGATCCAAATACTGGGGTTAGCCAACTTAGACTTTAAGTAACTGTGATTCAAAAAGAAATACATAGAAATCCTAGCTTAAAATAATATTAAGAAATGAAAAGATAGGCCTAATGGCATTTATATACAGAAACATATGTTTAGAGTTAACCAGTATTAACTAGTAAGTAGAATTCCAGAAGGAGATAAGAGATATAATGAGCAAAAGCAGCAGTTAAATAGGTAAAGACTTAGAATTTTCTGAAGTGATGAAAAACTTAGTCACAAATTCAAGAAATACCACAATGAAGTAGGATAAAAACAGAGATAATTACATAGTTACTATTACAAAACTAAGGAAAACTAATGACAAAGAGACTATCTTAAAAGTAGTTCTAAAAACAAAAGTAGTTCTAGAAAAGATGTTATTTTCAAAGAAGTAACAATATGACTTCGAAATGACTTCTCAGTAGTTGGCCAAATGCCAACTAGAATTCTATACACAATGAAAATGTCCTTTATAAAGGAAAAAAGAAGACATTTCAGGAAAAAAAATCGTGGGATTTGTCTACATTAGATACACACTACATTAAAGGCAATAGGAGTATTCTTCAGGTTAAAAAAAAAATTCTAAGTATAGACATAGAAATTCAGAAACAAATGCCATGCATAGGAAGGATAAAATGGGTGGATAAAGTCAAATGAATATTGATCATATAAACAATTTTTACAATGTAAAATTTTAAATAAAAATGGACAAAACAACCTAATAAAACATATCAAAAGTATTGTGGATCTTTATAGTTTAAAACAAGTGATTAAAATCTTACTTTGTGTTAGACATTAATAAGTGAAGGAGTCATATACGATATCTGGGGTAAAATAAAAAGCTATTAAACTGGTAGGTTAATAAAAGGGCAAATGGAAGAATAAAAATGCTTGATAAAGAAGGTAAGGGTTACCTGGCTGGCTCAGTCAGTACAGCATGCAACTCTTGATCTCGTAGTGGTGAGCTTCAGCCCCATGTTGGGTGTGGAGATTGTTTACATAAAAAAAACCTAAAAAAAAAAAAAAAAGGCAAGCAAGAAAAAAGAGTAAGAAGAACATATAACGGGTAAAATAATAAGGCAATAAATTAAAATCTAAGTAACTTTAGCTAAATATAAATGATTTTAATACTCCAGTTAAGGGGAATTTCCAAAATCAGTTTTAAAAACATTTCAATACTTTTCACATAGTATTTTTACATATACAAAATGTGAATATAGAGAAAGCCTGGGGAAAAACGATAAAAAATTCTTTACCATGCTAACACAATTAAAGAAAATGGAGAGTTGCTATACTAATAAAAGATCAAAATAAATTTTATGGCAAGAATGAGTACTAAGGATAAAGAAGTATTTTTCATAATGATAACGGAGCAGTATATCAGGAAGACATGGCACTTTAAAATTTGTATGCATGTAACAGTGAGGGAAATATATGAATCCATAATCATATTAGAAATTTTTATCGATTTCTCTTATTAACCACTGAAGGAAATAAAAAAAATTATCAGTAAGAATTTAGATTTATATAATGCTATTAAAACTCTGACATAATTAACGTATATAGAACATTGTATTCCATCATTGCAAAATGCATTCTTTGATGTGCACATTTAATATTTATTCAAATGCACCATATGCTGTCCCATAAAGCAAGTCTTGACAAATTTTAAAGGACTGAAATAATATATTTTCTGGCACCAATTGAATTAAGCTAGAAATCAATTATAAATGACAACATAAAAATCCCCCCAATGTGTTAAAGTCAGGCAGTCTATTTCTAAATGATCTGTAAGTCACAAAATAAATCTCAACAAAAATTAACAAAAAAAAAAGAAAAGAAAACATTTTTGAACGAATGAGAATGAAAATATGACACTGAAACTCAAGAAAATTTATAACCTTAATGGTATATATTAAAAAGGAAAAAGGTGAAATTCAATAATCTAAATACTTAAATCAACAGTGGAAAACAGAATAAGTTCAAAAATCTTAAAGAAGTTAGGAGCCAAATAGTAAATCCAATGAAAATAGAAGCCATTTAAAAGACTAAGATAGGGGCGCCTGGGTGGCTCAGTGGGTTAAAGCCTCTGCTTTCCGCTCAGGTCCTGATCCCAGGGTCCTGGGATCAAGCCCCCAATGGGGCTCTCTGCTCAGCAGGGATCCTGCTTCCCTCTCTCTCTCTCTCTCTCTACCTGCCTCTCTGCCTACTTGTGGTTTCTCTCTGTCAAATGAATAAATAAAATCTTAAAAAAAAAAAAAAGACTAAGATAGTAACAGAAATGGGTACATTATGAATCACACAATCAAGGATTTTTTTAAAAGTTGTTCACTTGTAAAGAAAATAAAATTATTAATCTTTTGCAAAACTTGGGATAGGGTGGTGAGGGAGCAGCAGGACAGGAGGACGTGCAGTAATTTTAAAAACACAGTATAAATACAGATCCTACAGAATTAAGGAATTCATAAGATATGAGATGCTTTATGTTAACATGTGCAACAATTCAAATTAAATGAAAAAATTTCTTGAAAATTACCATTTATCAAAACTGACTTTGGAAGATGTGAAAATTAAAGTATTCCTATCCCTATTAAAATAATTAATGCACAAAAAATAATTTTGTCATACAAATGCAAAAATTCTAGGTCCAGATGCTTCAATAGGAAATTCTTCAAAACATTTAAGAAAGCCATAGAACCAATCTTATACACATATTTCCAGAGATAAGAAGGAAACACTTCACAGCTAGTTTTATGAATCTAACATAACTTTAATACAGAAACCTGAGAAGAACATTACAAGGAAGATAATTATGACCAGTTCCTCTTAGGAATATAGATAGAAATATCCTAAATCAGATATTATACATCTAATCCAGCAACATATAAACCATCAACATTGTTACACTCTAAAGGAATGGATGTGTTCATCACCTTAACTGTATAAAGACAAAAATTCTATGAAATTCTCCATAAGCAAATAACACTTAATAAATTCCAAAGTTTTTCATGACAAAAACTATTACCAAACTGTAAGTGGGAAGAAAACATCCCTAATTCATTAAAGGCTATCTATAAAATGGCTGTAACAAACATCTTTTGTAATGGTGACCTGTTGAAACTTCCTCCTGAGAACAAAAAAATTATACCCTCTATCATCAATTTTTTTCAACATTATACTTGACAATATAGGTTGCGAAAAAGGCAAGAAGAAAAAAGATGTAAGAACTTGAAAGGAGGAAATGGTTGTTTTTCATAGAAAATCTTAAATAATTTACAGATAAACTTTAAATACATGAATAAATTTATAAGGTAGTTATAATATGGAAAATCAATTGTATTTCCATTTATCAGGAAAAAAGAGCTTATAAAAATAGTTTGAAAATATTATGGTACTAAAAATAAAATCAGAAACATCAACTATCCAAGAATTTATGTATTAATAGAGTACATGTTCTCAAAATAGAAACCTACAAAGCATTATATAAATATTTTTGAGATTCAGAATGTTATTTACCCAGAAAAGGTAGGAGCAAATTATCCTGGGAAAGAGTTAGAGGGAGTCTTGGTTGCTAGTCATGTTTAATTTCCCAGCTTAGATAGTTGTTACTTAGGTTTGTTGCAAAATTCTAGTCTGCTTTTATTTTTATTTTGCGATATCCATGGAAATATTTATTATACAGTATCCATTAAGGTATATATTTATAGCTTGTGTGTATTTTTCTATGCATGTGAAACATCAATAAAACATTTATTAAGAAGAAATTAAATAACAATGAATTTTATCAAGACATTTTATGATTTGTACATGTCTCTTGGCATGCCATCTATATTTGGTTTCCTTATTTGAATACTTTAAAATATTTTTGGTCTATGTTTTGTATACTAAACCAATTGAGGCTGAATGTGTCTGAGAATATTTTTTAATACTGTCAGTGTTCACTAGCATTTTAGTTGTATTTAAAATTCTACATCAGAGTTATTTTCCTTCAATACTTCAAAAATACCCCATTATCTACTTGCACCCAGCTTGCAAGTATTAAAACCTGATATAAAGCTCATTTTCAGCCCTCTGTAGGTGATCAGCTCTTGTTTTTTTGTAGTTAGAATTTCGTTTTGACTTAAAAACTGACATAAATAAAGAAGGTACATTCTGTTCAAGAACATACAGGATGCTTATAAAATAAAATGACCATATGCTGGCCACATAGCAAATGTAAATTAATTTCAAGGTATTTAAATTATTCACATATGCTCTCTGACCAAAATATTTAGAGAAAAGCATTTTATTTTACTTCTCTGTTGCAAATTCTGCAGAGTATAGACTATCCTGTTCTTTCTGATTAATGTCAGATAGTATTAAATTGGTCTAACTCTTTTCTGTCCTCTCTATGATAGCCCTTACTATTTTGTTTTTGTTTGTTGTTTTTTTATTGTTCTGTTTGTTTTTTGGTGCAAGTCTATTATTTCCCTCAGGGTTTGAAGTTTACTCGTTTCTTATTGATACTGATCAAGCTAATACACTTAGTGATTATATACACCTCTGATCATTTCCCTAAACTTAGGTTAAAAATTTCCAAAGTTGACATTGGTAGTAGTTAATTTCTTACAGTGGTTATATTTTCTCTGTCTTAAAGTGCAGTCTAGAATTTGGCAATTCAGGAATAAAATAATAAGGTTTGAAAGAGACAGGGACCACAGAAATGTAGGTAAGCATGATAATTGTCAATATAGTGCTTCTTTACAATTTGGTTGATTAGATAAGGCGTATGAAAGGAGCAATGGAAAAAGAAGAAATTAAAAGAAAATGGGTTTAATCATCAGTGGGACACGGGATTTCAAAACCAAAGATAGTATCATTTAGTATAATGGAAGAGTGGAGAAGAAATTAACTTGGGTGGGTGAAACAAATTAACAGTGAAGATGGAAAGACAGAACCCTAGGGAATGTCCCCAGACTCAGATTACAGACAAAAAATGAGCCAGTGAATAGAACCCAATAAAAACTTCAAAAAAATAGAAACAAAACTAGAAAGCTGCAATGTCACAGAAGACAAAAAAGATTCCAATGAGTGTTGACTATAGGACATAAATCAATACATAAATACATATAAAAAATTAATTTTGTATAACACTAATTATTTCCTAGCTTATTAACTGTATTTGACCAAAGAATCAATTGTTATATATTTGGTAAATCCTTTCTTTTCTAATTCTACTTTATGTTAAGTATTTTGTGTTTGTATTTTTTAGTATTTTAATTTCAGTGAGACAGTTATAACAATTTTTAAATAACCTATTATTTCCTGGCTACTTAGATTATTTTTAAAGTCAAAACTCTTTTCATTGAGTTCTATGTATGTATATCATCTAATTATTTCTAGGAGCATCCATGTAACTATTGATAACCCTATTATAAATTACCTCTATAGAGCCTGCTAGAATACAATCATGGATATTATTTCCTCCTGTTAATACATCACACTTCTGAAATTATATAGCAATAGAAGAGTTCAGCATACATAAATTAAAAAGCAATGTATTAGCATTAGAAGGAAATTTAAGAAATATCTGTATCTAAAATTATTCTTTATTGGAACAAGAGAATTAAAAGGTATACTAAATTTAATAAAATCCCAATTATATATTAGGATAAGATTGAGAAGGAAAAGGATTTGAAAAATGGATTTATAATTTTAAGCTAGACTATATTACTAGATTGGGAAAGGGTCAATTATCAATAAAAAAATTAGTGAATTTTTTAAAAAAATATTTTATTTATTTATTTATTTGTCAGAGAGAGAGAGGGAAAACAGAAGCAGGCAGAGAAGCAGGCTCCCTGCTGAGCAAGGAGCCCCATGCAGAACTTGATCCCAGGACCCCACAATCATGACCTGAGCTGAAGGCAGCAGCTTAACCAATTGAGCCACCCAAGGCATCCCAAAAGATTTTTAAAATAAGTGAATGTTTAATAATTGAAATGAGATACCACAAAAAAACATCAAGAAAAAAAAAACAGGAAAATGTAGGTAATAAATGAAAATTATACAATTGAAAGTAAAATGAAACTTGGATATTGACTCTAGGTAAGTGGGATAGAATTATATGATTTGGAGAACAGGAAAAATAGGCACAAATAACTAGCCTACAGTTTAGTATCATATGGAAGAGAGAGAGAACAAAAATTAAATTCTTATAAGACCTCTTTATAGGCCAGGTAAAGAAAATATGTCAAAAAAACTTCTGCCAGGTGGTTGGTCTTATGTTTTAGTCCCACTGCTCAAAAAGAACTCTAAATGAATATTCTGGGCAAGAAACTGCACAAGTCATTTAATATAAAAACTCAGCTTATGGTTACTGATGTGTTTTATTTATAGAAAAAATAAGTTTAGAGTAATAGAAAGTTCATATAAGTATGTTTGTTGCTGAAATGCCAAAGAAGTAGACCATACTTTGATAATTTAAATAAATTGCTTCAGCAACACAATTTTTTGTGTAACAAAATAAAAAATAAAGGAACTAAAATAGTAAAATTTGAAATGCAAAAACAGAATTGCATGTGAACAAGTATAAAGAGGAAATAAATAAATTAATCCAGCAAGTGGGGAGGGAGGCAATTTGATAAAGATATTTTTAAAAAACTGATAATACATGGATCAGGAGAGAGGAAATTCAGGTTAGAAAGAAATCTAAAACAAAACAACAACAACAACAACAAAAACCCCAGACTTATAAGAAAATAAATAAATAAGAAAAATATGGAAGAAACAATACTACAACTGAAATCATAACTCAAATATAAAATACACAATCATTTTTCAAAATGTAAGTGTATATATTATCACCAACTCTGTATTTTAGCATATTTGAAATTATTAGCATAGGGAATAGTAAGAAACAAACTCATGACAAAATATACAATTACATATTTGGTTTAAAATATGTGTAAAAATTAACAATGATTACACAGATCCCATTCCCCATGTTTTTTATTGCCTCATAACAAATTACCACAAACTTAGTGTCTTAAAATAATATCCAATTATTGTATCACGGTTTTGTAGATGAGAAGTCCAGGCAGGTCCTACTGGATTCTTAGGAACTCACAAGGCCCAAATTCAAGCTATCAGTAAGGCTGATACTTATCTGGAAGCTCTGGGGAGAAAGTAACCTTTAAGTTCATTCAGGTTCCTGGAAGTATTCAGTTCTAATGGTTGTAACCCTAAGGATCTCATTTCCTTTCTGATTGTCACCTGGGGATCAGTCTCAGCTGCTAGAGGACACTCCCTGATCCTTGCATGAAGTCCTTTCTATCTTTAAAACAGCACCTATGCACTAAATCCTTAGGTTTCAGATCTCTGTGACTCTTCCTACTGCAAGCCCGAGAAAACTCTGCTTTTAAAGAATTCATGTGGCTGCTGGGCCAGATGTCAAGCCTCACGGATGCAGCTAGAGGTACATGTGTCCAAGGAGCCCCTGAACAGCTGTTCTTCCCTCTACTCTTTACCTGCCTGCACCCCCTGTAACTTCTCAATGTTTCTTTGGTGCTCTGCCCAGTGATCTACAAATGGAAGGTATTCAAAAACAAATGGCCTTCTGACTTTGACTGAGATTTACACCACTGGCCTTCTAATTCTCAGGCCTTCAGACTCATAGTAAACCACTGGCTTTCCTGGTTCTCCAGTTTGCAGATGGCAGATCACGGGACTTCTCAGCCTCCATCATCATGCCTAGGAGCAGCAATATCTTCTCAATACTGCTGTTACTGGGTGCCTTAAGATTTCATGTTGGTTTCCATAAGCCTGAATACACTCTTCATAAAAGGCCTTTTCTGACACCCGGTCACAAGCCAGGTGAGCATGGAGTGTGGCCAAAGACTAGGGAGACAGGAGGGATTGACTCTTTTTCTCTCAAAGTGCACTGAGGAGTGGGGCCCCGAGCTTTCGGCTCCTATGGGACAGAGATTTGGAGGCCACCATCCTCATTCCCATCCTCCAAAGCTGAACTGAAAGCATTGAGGGAAAAAAAGCTCCCAAGAGCGAACTCTAGCAGATTACTTAGCCTGGCCCCGGTAAGGGTGGTGCAATTCCACCTCAGACAAAGACCTTTGAGAATCACTGAAAGAAGACCCTCCCCCAGAATATCAGCAAGAACATCCATCCAAGACCAAGTTCATCGATCAATGTGGACAACGGAACTCCAGAGCTTGGGGAAAGCAACACATAGTTGCTCATGGTTTTTTCCCATGATCCTTTAGTCTTTCAAAGTTTTCTTTCTTTTCCCAACCAACTTCTTATCTTATCAATTCCTTTTATAGAATCTTTTTAATTTTAATTTTCTTTTTTAATTTTAAAATTTTTAAAATTTTTTTAATGTTCTTAAATTTTCTTTTTTCTTTTCTTTTTATTTATTTTATTTTCTATTTTCTTTTGTTTTCCTTTTCTTCTTTTTAATTTTCTTTTTAAATATTTTTAAAATTTTCATCTTTACAGTCATTTACCATCCCTTCATCATGTTTACACTTATTTTGTGTGTGTGTGTATATATATATATATGTTTTTTTTTTTTCTTTAAAATTTTGAGAGGTAGTTTCTCCTAAGAAACTAAAATAAACCCAAAATTAAGTGGGTGGCTCTGTTCTATTCACGAGTCTAATATATATATGTTTATTATTTTTCATTTTTTAATTTTTTTCCCCCTTTTTTCTCCCCCTGCCTTCAGGTCTCTTCTGATTTGGTTAGCATATATTTTTCTGGGATCTTTGCCATCCTTTCAGCATTTTGTTCACTCACTCATCTATTCTTAATCTGGACAAAATGACAAGGCAGAAAAATTCAACACAGACATGCACACACACACACACACACACACAGAACAAGAGACAGTACCAATGGCTAGGGACCTAATCAATATGGACATTAGTAATATGTCAGAACTAGAGTTCAGAATAATGATTATCAAGGTGCTAGCTGGGATCCAAAAAAAAGCATAAAAGATGTTAGAGAATCCTTTTCTGGAAAAATAAAATCCCTCTCTGGAGAAATAAAAGAACTAAAGTCTAACCAAGTTGAAATTAAAAAAGCTATTAATGAGGTACAATAAAAAATGGAGGCTCTTACTGCTAGGATAAATGAGACAGAAGAGAGAATTAGTGATATAGAAGACCAAATGATGGAGAATAAAGAAGCTGAGCAAAAGAGAGACAAACAACTACTGGACCACAAGGGGAGAATTCAAGAGGTAAATGATACCAAACGATGAAACAATATTAGAATAATTAGGATGCCAGAAGAAGAAAAAAGAGAAAGAGGGGGAGATGGTATACTGGAGCAAATTATAGTAAGAATTTCCCTAATATGGTAAATGGAACAAGTATCAAAATCCAGGAGGCACAGAGAATCCCCCTCAAAATCAATAAAAATAGGTCCACACCCTGTCGTCTAATAGTAAAAGATACAAGTCTCAGTGACAAAGAGAAAATCCTGAAAGCAGCTCAGGATGAGAGGTCGGTAACTTACAATGGTAGAAATATTAGATTGGCAGCAGACCTATCTGCAGAGACCTGGCAGGCCAGAAAGGACAGCCATGATATATTCAGAGGTCTAAATGAGAAAAATATGCAGCCAAGAATACTATATCCTGCTAGGCTGTCATTGAAAATACAAGGAGCTTTTTATCTAAAAGATAAAGGATAAAAGCTTTTTATCTAAAAAGCTTTCAGGACAAACAAAAATTAAAAGAATTTGCAAACACCAAACCAGTCCAACAGGAAATATTGGAAGGGGTCCTCTAAGCAAGAGAGAGCCTAAAAGTAACAGACCAGAAAGGAAGACAGACAATATACAGGAACAGTCACCTTACAGGCAATAAAATGACACTAAATTCATATCTTTCAATAGTTAACCTGAATGTAAATGGGCTAAGTGCCCCAATCAAAAGATACAGGGTATCAGAATGGATAAAAAAAAAATAAGACCCATCGTTATGCTGCCTACAAGAAACTCATATTAGACCCAAAGACACCTCCAGATTTAAAATGAGGGGGTGGAAAACAATTTACCATACCAATGGACATCAGAAGAAAGCTGAGGTGGCAATCCTTAGATCAATTAGATTTTAAGATAAAGACTATAATAAGAGATGAGGAAGGACACTATATCATACTTAAAGGGTCTATCCAACAAGAAAATTGGCAAATCAATCAAAGCAATACACTACTTTAATAAAAGAAAGAACAAGAACTATATGATATTCTTAATAGAAGCTAAAAAAGCATTCGACAAAAAGTACACCATCCTTTCTTGATCAAAACTCTTCAAAGTGTAGGGATTAAGGGTACATACCTCAGTATCATCAAAGCCACCTATGAAAAACCCACAGCGAATATTTTTGTCAATGGGGAAAAACTAAGAGCTCTCCCTGTAAGGTCAGGAACACAGCAGGGCTGTCTACTATCACCACTGCTATTCATTATAGTACTAGAATCCTAGCCTCAGCGATCAGACAATAAAAAGAAATAAAAGGCATCTGAATCAGAAAAGAAGAAGTCAAACTCCTACTCTCTGCAGATGATATGATGATTTATGTGGAAAACCCAAAAGATCCCATTCCAAAACCACTAGAACTCATACAGGAATTCAGTTAAAGTGTCAGGATATAAAATCAATGCAAGGAAATCAGTTGCATTTCTATACACCAACAGCAAGACAGAAGAAAGAAAAATTAAGGAGTTGATCCCATTTACAATTGCACCCAAAACCATAAAATACCTAGGAATAAACCTAACAAAAGGGGCAAAGAATCTGTACTCAGAAAATATAAACTACTCATGAAAGAAATTGAGGAAGACACAAAGAAAAGGAAAAACATTCCATGCTCATGGATTGGAAGAACAAATATTGTGAAATGTCTATGCTACCTAAAGCAATCTACACATTTAACGTAATCCCTATCAAAATACCATCATTTTTTTTTCAAAGAAATGGAACAAATAATCCTAAAATTTATATAGAACCAGAAAAGACCCCAAATAGCCTGAGGAATGTTGAAAAAGAAAACCGAAGTTGGTGGCATCACAACTCTTGACTTTAATCTCTATTACAAAGCTGTAATCATCAAGACAGTATGGTTCTTGCACAAAACAGACACACAGATCAATGGAACAGAATAGAGAGCCCAGAAAGGGAACCTCAACTCTGTGTCAACTAATCTTCGACAAAATAGGAAAGAATGTCTAACGGAAAAAAGACAATCTCTTCAACAAATGGTGTTGAGAAAATTGGACAGCCACATGCAGAAACATGAAACTGGACCATTTCCTTACACCACACACAAAAATAGACTCAAAATGGTTGAAAGACCCCAGTGTGAGAGAAGAATCCACCAAAATCCTTGAGGAGAACACAGGCAGCAACCTCTTCGACCTCAGCCACAGCAACTTCTTCCTAAATACCGCCAAAGGCAAGGGAAGCAAAGGCAAAAACAAACTATTGGGATTTCATCAAGATCAAAAGCTTTTGCACACTAATGGAAATAGTCAACAAAACCAAAGACAACTGACAGAATGGGAGAAGATATTTGCAAATGACATATTAGATAAAGGGATAGTATCTATAAAGAACTATAAAACCTATAAAGAACTTACCAAGTTAACACCCAAAGAACAAATAATCCAATCACGAAATGGGCAAAGGACATGAACAGACATTTCTGCAAAGAAGACATCCAGATGGCCAACAGACAGATGAAAAAGTGCTCCACATCATTTGACATCAGGGAAATACAAATCAAAACTATAGTGAGATACCACCTCACACCAGTCAGAATGGCTAAAATTAAGCAGGAAATGACAGATGTTGGCAAGGATGCGGAGAAAGAGGAACCCTCTTACAGTGTTGGTGGGAATGCAAGCTGGTGCAGCCACTGTGGAAAACAGATTGGAGGTTCCTCAAAAAGTTGAAAATAGAGATATCCTATATCCCAGCAATTGCACTACTGGGTATTTACTCTAAAGATACAAATCTTGTGTTCCGAAGGGGCACGTGCACCCGAAAGTTTATAGCAGCAATGTCCACAATGGCCAAACTATGGAAAGAACCTAGACGACCATCAATAGATGAATGGATAAAGAAGGTGCATATATATACAACAGAATACTATGCAGCCATCAAAAGATATGAAATCTTGCCATTTGCTGCAACCTGGATGGAAGTAGAGAGTATTATGCTGAGGGAAATAAGTTAATCAGAGAAAGACAGTTATCAAATGATCTCTCTGATATGAGGAATTTGAAAGGCATGGCGGGGGTGTTGTGGAAGGTAGGGAAGAAAAAAATGAAACAGGATGGGATCAGGAGGGAGACAAACCACAAGAAACTCTTAATCTCATGAAACAAACTGAGGGTTGCTGAACGGTTGGGGGTAGGGATAGGGTGGCTGGGTTATGGACATTTGGGAGGTTATGTGCTCTGTTGATTGCTGTGAAATATGTAAGCCTGATGATTAACAGACCTGTACTCCTGGAGCAAATAGCAAATAATACATTATATGTTTTAAAAAAATTCATGTGATTAGGTTAGGCCTTCCATATAGAAAGTAAGATCCCTGCCTATTTTTCAAGACATAATTTAAGATGGCATACCTAACCAATGAATTGTGATTATGAAAATGCTTTTATATCTGTACTTAAATTATTTCAGTTTCCTCAGCCCTCAATGGTTCTTTCACTCTGAGAGATTCTGTCCTGCTAGGTACAAGGAACAACTGTTGAAAGGACATAATAAATGAAGTGAATTACTGGTGGTGCCTCTAGGAAATAGGAAAACAACAAATAAAGTTCTCTTTTTGAACAACACCTGGTGCCAGAAATTGATGCTCATCCTCGACTCTCTGGTAAGTCTGAATGTTTAAACTCATACATGCTGACATTTTGTTTTATTTGGCTCTTTGATCTTACAAAATTGTTTCAAAAGCTCAGAAAAACACATTCATTTTAAAACATTGAAGATAACTGTTCCTCAGTAGAATGTAGTTCCCCATTTCTATTTGGAAAAGCATAGTTTCAACTAGGAAAGATCAGAGATTAAGCTAGAGTTTCAAGTCTCTTAAATATGAATAAGGAGACTGAAAAGATAAAAAATAACCATCATATATAAATTTTAGAGAAATTTGTTTTCCTTTTCCTTCTAATTACAGCCCCTCCACTAGCTAGCTGTTTGGTTTCTCTTTCTCTGCCTGTTCATGAAATATGGAACTTCTTCAAATATGTTTTCTTCATCCATCCTGCCACTGGATAATCTTATTACCATTCCCTTAGAAGTGATTCTTCACATCCTGAGTATTCTTCTGAGGCCTGTACCTAAATGACCATCTATCTCTTTTCAGCTTCTAAAACAGTGGAAAATCCCACCATTTGCAAATGGACCTAGAAGACATGCTAAATGAAATAAACCAGTCACACAAGTACAAATACTTAATGATTCCATTTATATGAGGTCTAAAACAGTCAAACTTATAGAAGCAGAGAATAGAAAGGTGGTTGCCAGGTGATGGGGAGAGGGAGAAATGAGAAGTTATGCAACAGGTATCAAGTTACTGTTATACAAGATGAGTAATATCTGTGCTGTACAACATAAAGCCTGTAGTTAATACTGCATTGTATACTTCAAATTTTGTTAAAGAGTTAGGTCCCATATAAAGTATTCTTAGTGCAAAAAAACCCAAAGAGACATAAGGAATTTTTGGAAGTGATGGATATGTTTATTATTTTAATCATGGTATCATGAGTATATGCATATACCCAAACTCATCAAACTGTATTCATTAAATATGTGCAGTGTTTTGTGAATCACTTTATACCTCAGTATAAACACTTTGAAAAAGTGAAAATAAGAGAGATTTTCAGAAAAAAAGAAAAGACTCTTTTGGTGGCAATTAACATAAATGAGAAAAATAATTGACTTATATAACAAAGCCCAGGGATGATCTGGATTCAGGTAAGGGTTTTGTCAGGGTCCAAAAGAAGTAATCAGAATTCAGCTTATTTTGTTATCTATCCTCCATGTGGTTGGACCCATTTTCATAGAAACGTTTTCCTCATGTACAAGACCATAAAATATTTCACTTGGATTTTACTGCTAAAAAAGGCTTTCCATCCTTACAATTAAAATCAAACTTTTGTACCAGATTCTCTTTAGTCTGGTTTGGATTCTCACGTTGGATGCTCTATTCCAAAGAGCACAATCAAATAGATAAACAGTAATTTGTGTCCCGTCTTGGGGGAAGCCTGGGGTACAGTTTAGGTGCTTTGATTGTGAAGGAAGAATTTGAGTTATACAGACCAGGATTTGAGATCACCTGCTGTAGAAACATTCTGCACTCTAATAGCCGATTACTTCTTGGATAGACGATGATTGAATCAATGTACTTAAAGCATATCAGTAGTATTTGAATTGCATTCATTCAGGAAGGAATTTAAGACTCTCTACCCACTTGTTTCAGCCTATCCTTTTCTAGTCCTTACTATTATTTTCCCTTTCATGCTCCAGTCATAAGAGAATTCCTTTTTCCCCCTTCTAGATGAATGAGTGAATGAATGACTATTTCCTGAAGTAGTTACTCATTTTACTCTATACTTCAGATTATTTTATGCCTTTCAAGTTAAAAGGATTTCTTTTACCTTAAGTCCAAATTAAGTGCAACTTCATCAAAGATTTCCCCAAAGAAATATTTTTCAGTTTTTGCATGTATATTCTTCATGCTTTATTTGATTCTACCTTTTTTTTTTGCTTTTTGTTTTTTCATTATCCTTCCCCAAAGAGTAAAATCCACACTTGTTTCATTTCCTTATTCCTACAGCACCTAACACAGTTGTTGCTCAAAAAAAGTTACTTCATGAAAAAAAAAAGTTGTATAATTTATATTGTTCATATATTATTTCCTACATAGAAGCCGTAATTTTGTTCCCTAACTATTCTTAGTTGGAAACCATAAAAAGAAATAAAACTGTATTTATTGGTTAGATTCAAGCATGCAATGGACACAAATAAGTAATTTTTCACTTAACACTTATTAGAATCCTGACCTACAAATTATCCAGATTTATATAGGTCTTAATGTTACTGGAAAATCTGTGTGTGTATGTGTGTGTGTGTGTGTGTGTGTGTGTGTGTGTTTTAAGTTAATATACAGTGGGATGCCTGGGTGGCTCAGTTGATTAAGCATCTGCCTTCAGCTCAGGTCATAATCAGGGGTCCTGGGATCGAGTTTCCCGCTGGCGTCCTTGCTTGGCAGTGAAACTGCTTCTCTTTCTGATTGCTACTCCCCCTATTTGTGCTCTCTTTCTCTCTCTTTCTAATAAGTAAACAAATAGGATCTTTAAAACAATAAATATGTAAATTAACATACAGTATTATATTAATTTCAGGTGTACACTATAATGATTCAACAATATCTTTTCCCTACAACTTAGAATATATGTTTATATACCTGAAGTACCGTAAACCCTGCTGAACAACAATACAATATATATTCAAGTATAATTTTTCCAGATACCATTTAGAAATAAGTGTTTGTATTTTTACACAAAGTAAATCAATTTCTACTTACAAGAATGGAAGGAATAGATACTAGAGAAGGAGAGAAATAATATAATGCCTTCAAAGCATTCCTCCCAACAAATTCAATTTATCTTTTGCATATTGGAGATGTTCAATTTTTATTATATAATCAGACAAAAATATATTTCAAGTCAAATTGCTAATATTTTGGTAGCATACCTATATCAGAAGTGTAGTTTAAAATCTTTGTTTATTTTTATTTCTTTGAATCAAAATACTCACTGAATTACACTTATTTGTTATTCAAAATGTATAAAACTCCCAAGATACATAATGTCTTCACTTGTGGGAAATAACTTGCTTTTCTTGTACTGCTAATTAAAGGTTGTTGCAACCGTTGAGAAAAATGACAGATTTTTTTGGCAATAATTAGTTATCTTTTATAGCAATGGAAATTTTAATTTGCTACTCTAAAGCATTATAACAGCAAAGGGCAAGATCAAATCAAGCTGGCCTTTTTTAGAATACAACACTTAAATTCACTAAGTGCTTTATGTTTTTTCCTGAATCCTATCTCAATCTTAAGAATCTATGAAGACAGTAGACAAATCAAAATATGGCTTTCATTCTGTCTTTGTCAAGTGGTCAAATATACTTAGCAAAATGTAAAATAATGCAGATTTCAGAAGCAAAATTTATTTTCAAATGTAGAAAAAATTTCATATAAATGATGTTTCTTCTGTATAAAATCACTGCAAAAATGAGAAAACTAGTTTTAATATTCTCCACTGAATGATAGCCCCATCCTAGGATTCCAAGTTGATTGAAATTCAGATTATTGTATGACCAAGAAATTCAATAGAAAGAATGGTCTTTCTGTTTCTGGCATGAACTTCCGACTCTTCATTCTCAGTTAACTACATGGGTCAATGTAGGATTTCAATGTAATTAGTTCATATGTGGTTACTACGGGTGATGTGTTTGGCTTTTATTTCTAAGTAAATTAAAGAAAAAATCCATAATACTATTTAAGGTTTGTCAAATGTTCTTTCCAATTACCTATTTTTTCCAGATGTCATGGTTATTGTATCAATTTTTACATAAGTTTGCCAAAATTGAGGAAAAAATGAACTTTCAGCTACTTCTTTGAACTTTTGGTTTATTTTCTACCCGGGTATTAATCTGCATTCTGTGAGAGATCAATGACAACTATAAGCTGTAGATCATTTCATGGATCTGCAATAAAAGCATCCTTCTCTCCCAGAAATTTCTAATTGCTCGAAAGGAGGTCAATAAAGAAACTTGCATAGAGATGACCTGTACTGAAGCATGCTTTTCCTAAAAAAATGGTTTCTAGTACTGAAATCAGCTGATGTTCTTCATAAAATCACCAACAAAGTCAAACATCCACTGGGAGACTTAGGCATTCCAGCTGACTTCAGGGCCCAGTTCCATACTCTGTCACTATGTGTTTCCTCTTATGGCCTATGACCAAGTGTCCCTTTTCTTATTTCCATCACATAATATTCCATTGGCTCAATAATCATCATATCTAGGAGACAATGATGTGAATGCTTTGTAAAAGTGTGAATCAGACACACACACTGGTGTGCCTGTAGATTTAGGGTGCTATTAACTTTTTTTTTTTTAAACTATAAAGAAGAGAGCTATCTATTCCTTATCATTACTACTTAGAAACACAAAACATTTCTATTATTTCTACACCATCATTCCTGGCACTGAAGACTACTTCATCCTAATAAAATTCACCCACGATTGAGCATAGAATAATAAGTAGGTTTCAAAATTACTAGTTGCACATTAACTAATTCCATATTTTCCAACATATCCCTCCTCAATAAACTATCCCTCATAGTCCTTCTGTCACATTACTTTCTTTCATTCTTCATATGTTAAAAGAATTTACTTAATAATAAAAATTTAAAAAGCAGAAAGGGGCCAGTTGACCAGTTTTTTATATGTGCACTGTGGTCTCTCAAACTTTGTTGAATAAATGCCTTGTTAAATAAATAAATCACCTCACTTGATACAGAAACCATGGGTCAGTGCTAAACATGAGGGAAAAAATATAAAAATAAAGTGCAGTTCCTGTAAAGGAAGTATAAACAAAAATATAGAATTTCATATTTTAAAGGCTCAGAGTTTCTTAAAGTTTATGTGATTTTTCTAATAGTTATTCTCTCTAGAATTTGTTATAGAATAGTAAGTAAAAATTAGATATGTAGAAATTTTTAGGGATAAATTTTATTTTTACCTTAATATGAATATGTTTACATTTTTTTTCAATCCATGAATGTTAATGAAATTTTAGTAGGGAAGAGACTATTTAAAGTAAGTTCCCATCAGATAGCCACAAGATAGACTACTGTGTCACATACATGTTGTGCTTTTAAAATGTGAAAGATCAGTTGTATGCGCCTGGGTGGCTCAGTGGGTTGGGCCGCTGCCTTCGGCTTGGGTCATGATCTCAGGGTCCTGGGATCGAGCCCCGCGTCGGGCTCTCTGCTCAGCGGGGAGCCTGCTTCCTCCTCTCTCTCTGCCTGCCTCTCTGCCTGCTTGTGATCTCTCTCTGTCAAATAAATAAATAAAATCTTTAAAAAAAAAATGTGAAAGATCAGTTGTATATATACCACTGAACTATATAAGACAAAGTACATTCATCAACATGAGATTTTATTTTAAATTTTGGAATTAGACTTGAAATGATGTTTAGGTTTATTAAATAAATAAAGGGAAACCTGTCAACTCAATGTTGGGTGTTATATTTTTATTTGTTCTGAAAATATCTTTCAGTTGATATATTTTGACCATGTATATTTAAAGTGACTATTGATGAATTCAGATTGAGATCTACCATGTTTGTAGCTGTTCTCTATTAATACCATTATTTCTGTCCCTTCCCCTGTTTTTTCTGCCTCGTCTGGTTTCAACTGACATTTTACATGATTTCACTGTATCTCCTTCCCTTAGAATGCTAATATACATAAAAAAAAAATTAGTGGTCACCCTAGGGTTTATAATATACAGTTTTAACTAATAATCTCAGTCAACCTTCAAATAACACTTCAAATAAATCAAATGACACAAGTATCACACCATACCTAATATTAATACTTAATAACAGATTATTCCCAATTCCTCCTTCCCATTCTTCATGACATTATTGCCATTTATTTCATCTATTTACATGCTGTAATCACCAAATACATTATTGTTACTTTAAGCAAAATGTTATATGCTAAGTCAATTAAGAATAAGAAAAGATTTTATTCCACCTTCATTTATTGCTTCTATGATAGTCTTCCTTTCTTTATGCATATCCAGTTTCAGACCTATATAATTTTTCTTCTCCCTGAAGAACTTTTAACATTTCTTAAGCAGGTTTACTGGCCATTAAACGTCTCAGTTTTTGTTTGTTTGAGGTCTTTATTTATTCCTCAATACTGAAGGATAATTTCACTTAATATAGCTATGGTTTGCTTTTTTTGTTTACTTTAAACACTTTATTTTTAAACTTATTTTTAAAGATTTTATTTATTGAGAATGAGAGCCTATGGGGGAGGGCAAAAGGAGAGAAGAATCTCAAGCAGACTCTGTGCTGAGTGCAGAACCCCATGTGGGGCTCCATTTCATGACCCTGAGATCATGACCTGACCCGAAATCAAGAGTCAGATGCTCAATGAACTGAGCCACTGAGGTGCCCCTACTTTAAACACTTTAAATATTTCACCCCATTCTCTTACTGCTTCCATGGTTTATGATGAGAAGTCCATTGAAATTCTTATACTTATTTCTCTATATTTCTATATATATCTCTATATTATAAAGTAATAAGAAATTATTAATCCTTAAGAGTGTATTAACATTTATATACTGTAATATTCAGAGAATTTTTGTTTGCAAGCAAAACACAATTGACACAATAAAAGTAAAATTACCCAGTGATGAATGTCACAATAAGAAATATGGATCTTTTTCATAGTTAAACACATCACCCTGTCAATCACAGTGATACTCGGTCCAAAGAAATAAAAATAAAACATTCTTAGGACAAGTTGAATTATTTTCTATGTTTTCAACTTGTTAGAGGTTTAGATGTTAGTGAAAGTTCTCAGGTCACTTCTCCACATACAAAAGTTTGGTGAGGACATTGTGGTTTTAACAACCAAAAAAATATTTATAGAGAACATGAAGAACAGTGGCTTATTGTAAATATTATATGATAGCAATGAGGTCTTTAGAAATTACAAATTATCATATAGTTACATATCAAATGTAGAATGTGCTTTATTTGAATATTTATTTTTATAGTTACTATTACATTATTGTATTTAGGAATATCAACCCTAATAGTGTGTTCCCCCCAAAATATATTGAGGTATTAACCTCTAGTACTGCATAATGTAACTTTTTTAGAAATAGGGTCAATATAGATGTGACCAAGAAAGCAGAAATTGGAATAATACAAATGCAAGCCAAGGAACTGGTGCCAAGACTGATGACTGCCACCAGAAACTAGTAACAGGCAAGAAGGAATTTCCGCTATAGCTTTCAGAGGGAGCACTGTGCTGCCAATACCTTGATCTTGGACTAATAGCTTCTAGAACTGTGAGAGTATGAATTTTTGTTGTTTCAGCAACTAAGTGTATGGTACTTTGTACAGTATCCCTAGGAAACTAATACAAATAGTAACCTATGCAAACTACCTCTATTCTTATTTTTCATCATCATACTTATTACTCAAAAATCGATAGTATATTCTCTATTTTTAAATTATCTTTCTCACTTAGTAGAATATAAACTCCCTAAGGGCAGGAACTTTGGTTTGCTTTTGTTTTATTCACAACACTTAGAACATTGCCTTGTCAGTGGAACATTTATTAATCATGATAGACTTGGCTATTATACAATCATAAGAAACACGTCCCAAATATCAGTGGTTTATAAAAGATTGCTTTTATTGAATATTACATGTCCTAACAGGACAAAGAGGGCCTCCTCCTTCCAGTTAGTCAGGGATCCAAGCTGCTGGAGAATCCTTTTGACACTTGTCTTTATGGTCACAAAGATAGGAGAACAGGAACATAAGAAAGCATGACCTGACTCTCCGAGTTTTTACATTTTGTCTTAGCCAGAGTCTCTATAGGGAACAGACGGTAAACAACCAAGAACAACTCGAGGAATGTTATAATAAAAAGGAAGGAGCACAAGGAAATTACAAGCAATAAATCTGGAACTGGGGCTAGAAGAGAAGAGATTAGTAAACCTGGCAAGAAAAGGGAGCTGTAGAGTGGGCTGCCTCAAGAACAATGCCTTTCTGTAGAGAGACACACCCAGCTAAGGTAAGGAGACCTCATAGGGGAGGAATCAGCAAAATAAATATTATGAGATTTCACTCCTCTATTCTTTCTATCTCCTGCCAAGGATTCTTACAGCCTGAACCTAACCTGAAGCCAGAGGGCAAGGGGAGCCTTTTGATATAATCCTTACAGGTCAGTATCCCAAGTCCAAGCGGGGTCAGGAAAGATGGAGAACAAATTGGAGGTGCAATAGAAGATATCTGGCCTATTATTTTCACTTTTTACCATAGTGATATTTCAAGGAACAGTCTTACATATCAATTTTTGTCTACATCTTAAACTGTTTATTTAGGATATATTCCTAGAATTAGTTTACTTAATTGTATGTTAGCTAGTGGACATCTCATAAATCCTAGTGGGCCATTCAAATAAAATGTGAATTAGCTTTGTGATTCATAATTCTCCATAATGCATAACTTGTTTTCAATTTTTTTCTCATGAAAAGTAAAAGATCACATTGTACAAGAATAACTGTATTACACGGTGCCAAGATTCAGTTCATTTTGTAGACAATTACTAAGGATGACTCCAAAAAGTAGGGGTCCTAAATTAAGCTTTCAGTTAAAGAGGACCAAGAAATGTTTTTTAACCTACTTAATCTATTTTTAATCTATTTTCATCTATTTATTTTGAACTTGTTTTGTTTTAACAATCTAAATTTAGATTGGTTTACATTGTTTTCAAATGTAGAGACTAGCACTATTTCCAGTTATATCCATGAAACTGAATTTTTATATTGACTCATTTATTCAGTTAAGTAAGAAAGAAGTATTGGTTATATTGATTTATTTATTTGCTGTCTATAAAAAGAATCATTATTTAACCAATGAACAAACCAATATACTTAATGTTGTGGTAAATTAAAATAAAAAAAGGGACATGATCTCTCCTCAAGGGGATCACACGCTTGTTGGCCACCAGATTGTAACTTAAAGGAACTGTAAGATACAGCAGGATATAATAAGTACTATACTAATTGTCAGTGTTAAGGGATGATTTTAAGTATTTAGGAGAAAAGAGAATTACTTGATTCTACATTGGGAAATCAGTAGAGGGTTCTTAGAGAAAATGTTATTTGATTTGAGTATTAATGAGCAAGAAGGATTTTACTGTAGAGAAAAGAAGGAAAGGCTTCATCATCTGAGGGATTAATATAAGGAGAAGTACAAAGATGGAAATTGTATTTACAGGAAAAAGTAAATAACAGTACCTTTAAATGTGCAAATGCTTTACATTGTGATGAACTTCAAAGCAAGGGAGACAGGGCTGAAAAGAAGGCACAGTGGTCCCTCAATTTTTGTTTTAATTGACGTATTTTTTTTTATTTGAATGGAAAGTCTTTATAGGAGAAGGAGAAGTAAAAGCCTGCTTAGGCAAGCTGGAAAGATAGAAAATTCCTACAACCATCTTTATAAGTGCTAGACAAAGTTGACTGAATAGAGGAATAAATGCAAGAATCTATGGCAGAAGGTAAGTTTGACACAAATTTTCACAATGGCTTAACCTCTTGAAAGGGTTTACTCTTGGCCTTGTGTGAGAAAGGGTAAACTTGCAAAGAAGCGGGTGAGCAGGTGTGAGTGCTGGAAGGGAGGCATCCCTTTTCTACCAACAATAGATCTACCAAGGCAAAAGACTTGATAAATGAAAGGTAACAGATGTAGAAACTATAGATGATGATTGTTCATTACTCCAGTTTTTTCCCTAGGACACTTAAACCCTAAATGACATTTTAAAAGGCCATTTTATAGTTCAAAATATTAGGCAAGAACCCCTAAAGTTAAGTAAACCAGCCTGTTGGGATGAGGAAAAATACTTTTATATAGCTCTTATTAAAATGGGAAGACCAAATGCAGGGCTCACTCGCTGTATGAGTTATGAAGCACCATATACTTCATAATCTACATGAATGTGCCTCATGGAGATATCAGTCATGTTCAGGCAAAAGAGTGTTAAGTCAAAGACGACCTGAGAGAAAAGCTACAATATGGAATCTCTTTAAAACGGAAGAGGAACATGCTATGCTAAAAATCAAAAGCAAAAAACAGAAAAGCCAACACCATTAGCAAAAGAAGAGACCATTTTGAAAGATGATTTAGTTTAGAAAACAGAAGAAACATTCTAATGCTTTGATGTGTAAAAGAATTTTTAGAGTTCATGGTATACATGAAATAAGAAACAAAAAATGGCATGATAATAAAAAGGAATGAGAGTAAAGGGAAGTTAGTAGAATTGAGATGAGGAGAAAATGTAACTACACCAATACTATCCCACTGTGGTTTATGAGGAACATGGATATGTGTGATTTAATATCTCTGTACTTTATGTCCCTCACATATGTATTTAGGATAATACTAGTACTTACCTTAACAGTGTTGTGATGTTAATTATATAAGCTATCTGCAAAGTAATGAAAACTCCATGTTATTTCATTCTTTCTCTTTTTGGTGTCAGTTTTTATCCTTTTTTCATTTTACCTGTATTTTCCAGATTAGATTCTATGGAATATCATTTCCAAAGCTTTATCACTGTAATTATGTGTCTGTATTTCAAAACTGAATGAAATCAAACATATTTTGTCTATGACTTTGTCTGGATATCTGAGCTCTACTGGAAAATAATAATAATACCAAAGTGCTATTCTATGCTATTTTCTATTTCTATATTCTGCTAATTCTCACTTTACTACTTCAATAGACTTCTAAATAGTCATCTCCTCTGCTCCGCCATCAGATTCATTCTTAATACTGCACTTGAGTGATACATTCTTTTTTTTTTTTTAAGATTTTTATTTATTTATTTATTTGACAGACAGAGATCACAAGTAGGCAGAGAGGCAGGCAGAGAGAGAGGAGGAAGCAGGCTCCCTGCTGAGCAGAGAGCCCAATGTGGGGCTCGATCCCAGGACCCTGGGATCATGACCTGAGCCGAAGGCAGAGGCTCCAACCCACTGAGCCACCCAGGCGCCCCTTGAGTGATACATTCTTAAAGTTTAATTATACCCCTGGTTATAATTATTTCTCATTGGTTTTAGATTGAAATTTAAGTAAACAAACAATGCCCCAAACACTTTATTTTTTTTTCCCCAGCTGTTTGTGAGAATTCCACTCTATCTCTGTAGCCTAGCAGCACTAGCTTCATGGTAGGATTTTCTAATGTGAAATGATCCTTCCCACCTCAGGATCTTCAAATCAATTCTCTCACTGTGTGGAGCTCTCTTTTCTTCTTACTACCTTTGCTAGTAAGTTCCTATTAATCTTCCTCATATTTCACCTGAAATTTATTTGACAGAGAGAGACATAGTGAGAGAGCAGGGGGAGCGGGAGAGGAAGAAGTGGGCTTTCTGCCAAGCAAGGAGCCCAATGTGGGGCTCGATCTCAGTACCCTGGGATCATGACCTGAGCCGAAGACAGATGCTTAACAACTGAGCCACCCAGGTGCCCTGCAGTAAAAATATTCTTAAATGGTTAACAGACACAAGAAAAAATGTTCATCATCATTAGCCATCAGAGATTCAAGTCAAAACCATATGGAGATACACCTTACACCAGTTAGAATGGCTAAAATCAACAAGACAGTAAACAACAAGTGTTGGAGAGAATGTGGAGAAAGGGGAACCCTCTTATACCGCTGGTGGGAATGCAATTTGGTGCAACCACTTTGGAAAACAGTGTGGAGATTCTGTAAGAAATTAAAAATAAAGCTACCCTATAACCCTACAATTACACTACTGGGTATTTATTTACCACAAAGATACAGATGCAGTGAATAGAAAGGCCACCTGTACCGCAATGTTCATAGAAGCAATGGCTACAGTCACCAAACTGTGGAAAGAGCCAAGATGCCCCTTAACAGATGAATGGATAAAGAAGTTATGGTCCATATGTACAATGGAGTATTATGCCTCCACCGGAAAGGATGAATACCCAGCTTTTGTATCAACATGGATGGGACTGGGAGAAATTATGTGATTGAAATAAGTCAAGCAGAGTGAGTCAATTACCATATGGTTTCACTTACTTGTGGAGCATAAGGAATAACACAGAGGACATTGGGAGATGGAGAGGACAAGTGAGTTGGGGGAAATCGGAGGGGGAGAAGAACCATGAGAGACTGTGGACTCTGAGAAATAAACTGAGGGTTTTGGAGGGAAGGGGGTAGAGGAGGTTGGGTGAGGCTGGTGGTGGGTATTAAGGAGGGCACATATTGCATGGAGCAATATGAAAACATGGAGCAATGGGTGTGGTGCATAAACAATGAATCTTGGAACACTGAAAGAATAAAATAAAATTTAAAAATATATATATTCTTTAAAGTAGTGAATGAAAAACTTGAGAAAAATCAGAAAATCAGAGTAGATTTCCAGTAGAAATAAAGGGATTTAGTAAGAAGATGATCATCATGGAGGAGAGAAAACTAAGATTCAGTATAGAGATAATAAGTATTTCTGAAGAAAACAGGAAAAAAATGGGTACAGGGAGTCTGGGTGGCTCAGTGGCATCTGTCTTCAGCTCAGGTCATGATCCCGGGGTTCTGGGATTGAGTCCCACATTGGGCTCCCTGCTCAGCGGAGAATCTGCTTGTCTCTCTCCCTCTGCCCATCCCCCTAACTCCTGCTCATAAGCACAAGCACGCACTCTCTCTCAAATAAATAAATAAAATCTTAAAGAAAGAAAAAAAATGGGTACAGGAAATAACTTTCAAAATTTAATGAAGTTTTCCTGAAAATAGAATGCCTGAAAATTTGGATTAAAAGTATCCAATATACACATACATACACACATAAAAAGAGCATAATGGTTAAGACATATCCTAACAAGCAAGTATACTGATCCATATGGATTAAAAAAAAAGATTCTAAAGAGAGTTATTTTTCCATGGAATTTGCCTCTGAAGAAGGAAAAACAAAGATTATGTCTGTATTTTTGATGCGATACAACATTCTTCATACTACATTAACTAACATATAAGACATATATTCTTAAATACTGGAAGTTATGAAAAGATAGCATGCACATGGGGCACCTGGGTGGCTCAGTGGGTTAAGCCGCTGCCTTCGGCTCAGGTCATGATCTCAGGGTCCTGGGATCGAGTCCTGCATCGGGCTCTCTGCTCAGCAGGGAGCCTGCTTCCTCCTCTCTCTCTCTGCCTGCCTCTCTGCCTACTTGTGATCTCTCTCTGTCAAATAAATAAATAAAATCTTAAAAAAAAAAAAGATAGCATGCACATATCCTTTCTGAAAAGAAGAACAAATGTTTTTAAACAACCTAGTCAACTGACTGTTTAATTAAAATTAAGAAATTATAATAGGGTAGTGGTGTCATGAAAAGCTTGATACATTTTTAAAACTTCTATGACAATGAATAATTCTCTTCATAATATTAGTTTTGTGTTTCTTTTATCATATGTGATCAAGCCATAGTGTCTGTAGAATTTTCCCTAAGGATGTATTTGACATTAAGCTGACCCATATGAAATTACTATTTTTGTAGGTCAAAAATGATTGAATATTAGCAATTTTATGTGATCCAACATCTTAGTTAGAAAAGATTTTTAGTTTCAATGATGCTAAAATAATTTTAGGTATCTTCATCTTTAATCATTTAGGTCAGATATTTAAAGAATACCTTTGCAAGTCTATTCTTATGCTACTATCTTTCTCTGAAATCCATGAATTTTTCTTAATTAGATTTCCTACCTCCTTCTTTTCAGATAAAAAACACACACACACACACACACACACAAAACTTGCCAGAACAAAATAATTAGGTTAACCTTTCTTTGCTCAAAAGTTCACTTGTAAAAGTCACTGTGATTTATAATAGCATTAGTGTACTCACTCAATGTTTAACAATTAAATTTATTTTTGGTCTTACCTTCACTTTGAAATAAAGTTTAATCATTTTCACTATTCCAGCAAAAGGCTTATTTTATAGAATAAATTATTTTCATGGCTAATAATGCAATCACTTGAAAGTAAATATTCTCAATATAAACACTTTATTATTTATTGTTTTGTTTGCAAATCTCTATGAGGAGAGAAAAACCATATCTTGTTTAATCTAAACATCCTGCTGTTAACAAGACCTCCTTTCTTGCTGAGTGATTCCATGAATATGGAAACCTAAGTATACCTACCTTATCCTCTAATCCCAACTACAATTTACTTTTATCTACTTAGCCAAGAGTCTACTAAAACTAGAAAACTCATAGTGGCATTACCCCTATTAAATTTTCAAAGGGTTCCCTCCTCAGTAGTCTTGGAAGGAAAAAAAGAATCAAGTAGAAAGCAAGGGCAGAGCTGGAGACAATAGACCCCAAAAAGAGCTTAGTCTGAGTACCTACATCTAAAGAGAACTTCAACAAGAGTGAACAGGTTGGTGTCCCTGTGTTGAAAAGAGTCGGGAGAGAGTGATTAGCTTTTCTGCCTTTTGGCAAGTGGGAGACTCTATCTTATTGATACTTAAAACATACGTCTCAAATTCAAGGTGGCAAAAAAACAAAACAAAACAAACAAAAAAACCTAAGAAACTAGCACTGAATTTCTCATTTTCAAAAATAAAATGTAGGAAACAATGAATTGAAAGAAAATGAAATGAGAAAATGAGAGAGAAAAGGGGCTATTTAAAAAACAGAGAAACCTTATTACTCAAGTACTTGAGGAAAGAGTTCACCCAAATAAAAAAACCAAAACAGAGCTCTCAATATGGGGAAAGATGAGCAGCAGAGGAAATAGTGGTAAGATGTGAACTTTGATATACTATAGTTATTTAATGAATTAAGATGGTCTTTAAAAAATACATAATATCAATATTAAGAAAAGTTTGCTGAATCAGAAATTAAGAAAATTGCTATTAGACATGAATGATCTGGAAAGAAAAAAAAAAGCTAGGAAGTGAAGGTCAAGAGGGAGGAACTAAATGTATTCTAAAGGTATCATGGAAAAGGAAAAAAAAAAACTAGTGGATGGGAGGAGAGAAAGTAAAACTATTATAAAGGAATATTCTCTTGAGAGGGGAAGGAAGTTAAAGTTCCATGGTTGGGGAAAAATACATCTCAGTGATGAAAACAGTTACCTTTAAAAAAAATATATTAGTCACTTATATCTGATTAGAAGAATAGGTAAAAGGATGGTGATTTTTTTTTTTTTTAATGATTTTGTTTATTTGGGAAAGAGTGAGAGAGAGGCACAAGAAGGGGGAGGGTCAGAAGGAGAAGCAGACTCCCTGCTCAGTGGGGAGTCTGATGTGGGACTCAATCTTGAGACTCTGGGATCATGACCTGAGTGAAGGCAGAGGTTTAACTGAATGAGTCACGCAGGATGGTAATTACTTAAAGGAAAAGGAAATAGCAGTAGATAACTACCAATGAACAAAGACCCTGCTCTCACGGAGTTTACTTTCTAATGAGAGGAAATAAAAACAAATACATATTTAATATGAATTAGGAGGTGCCATTACTTTTCTTTCTTTTTTTTTTTTTAAAGATTTTATTTATTTATTTGAGAGAGAGAGAGAGAGAGAGAGAGAGAGCACTTGCTGCATCAGGGGGGTGACAGGGGAGAGGGAGAAGCAGACTCCCTGCTGAACATGGAGCCTGATGCAGGACTCAATAGCTGGACCAGAGCCAAAAGCAGCCACTTACCTTACTGAGCCACCCACATGCCCCAAGAGGTGACGTTTCTATAAAGAAAAATGAATCAATCTGATGGATAGAGAATGCCTCAGTGGTCAGGGAAAGTATCTCTCAAAGCAAGAAAATATCCTAATTTGGAAGCCTGCTTGGCTTATTTGGGAAATAACAAGGAGTCAAAGTAGCTAAAAAAAAGATGAGCTGGGGCTTCATAGGCAGAGTCAGGGAAATAGAGTTAATATCATGGAAGGCTTTTAAGGGCCATGGTGAGGAACAGATTTTAATCTGAGTGAGATGGGAGTCACTGGAAGTTTAAAAGCAGATGAATAACATGACTTACTTGTACTTCACTATAATTACTTCCCTATATTGAAAACGAAATGTAGTAGTACAAGGGGAAAAATCAGGGTGTACCCTGTACAGATCTTTTTTTAATCTGGAAAGCATCCTATCTATAGCAATTAGGTGTGCTAAATTCCATGTGTGCCCAACAATGGTATCTGTCAGAAAATATTTGCTCCTCAAAATCATTGGTTCAAATTCTTTAGAAATACAGCCTTACAGTTAGGGTGAGATAAATTTCATTTAGTCTTAAGATAGCATTTCCCCCAGTACTTTGCAACTAGATATAGAAAGGTGACTACGCCTAGGCCATTGGGAGGTAAACCCAAGTGTTGTGCTTCTTGCTCATGAGATTTGTATGTGATGTTGATGTGGGAAACAAAGGCAAAAGGAAGATTAAATTTCCTTACACTGATAGTCCATTGACAAGTCCTTGAAATAGGCAGAGTGACACTCTTCTAGAAACTCGGCTGCCTTGTTAATACTTTGCTAAGGGCAAAAGCCAATCTTAGCCGGAGCCCCAGGATCCTATAAGTCTACGTTAACCGTTGGAAACTTCCTTTATCTACACACCTCCTACACACACAAATACATGTTGGCAATCATCCCCCCAGCATATGACACACAGATATACATCTGAAGGGTCTCATGACTAAGGTTTTATTAAACTGTAATAAATGACATTTCCTAATAATAGCTATCCCCCTCAAGGTCTTGGAAACCTTGTTTCCAAAATTCCTTAGAGATTTATGCTAACCCTAACACTTTCCTAATTTGAAAGTATATAACGGGCCACTCCTCATGACCCTAGGACACCTCCTTCTGCCCTTCGGGTCCAGTGCTTTAATAAAACCACCTTTTGCAACAAAGACATCTCAAGAATTCTTTCTTGGCCATCAGCTTCAAACCCTAATGTCTTTCCTATGTCAATGTCAGAGTTGGAACTACCATGTTAGACCACAAAATGACCCTAGAAATTAACTACATGCACAGCAGAGCACAGATAAAAGAAGTCTGGATTGATGTCACCACACAAAACAGCACCAGCCCTGGACAACGTTTATTTCTTTCTCAAACTGAGAAAGAAATAAACTTCTCTACCTTCTTTTAATACAATTACTTTGAGCTTTTCTCACCATAATTGAATATAAAACTAACATATAACTTAGCAAAGAAATGAAAGCATCTGCCTACAACCTTAGACAAAATTTCTCCTAGTATATGTGAGCTAAGTACATGGAGTTACTATTACAAATATTTTATGGAAACATTTTATGAGTAATCATAACAGCAAGTGTATTCATAACTACAAATAAATAAGTTGAAAAGGAGAATTTCCATTTCTTAGTAATTTTTGAGCAAGTAAACTTGACTACCAAGATTCCAATTAAGATGTCATGGGAGGCTTTATAATGTCCCACTACCAATCAACTCTAGTTACTACCTAACTAGATTTTCTTCTCAGGAACAATGGAACAAAGGGAAATGTATATTACTTTACTATAACTAACATATAATTGGTATCCAATAAATGTTTTAAACACCAGATCAGTGACTCAAGTTTATTTTTAAACATTCAAATAAATGGAGCCGCTCATCTTCATGGAACATAACTAAAAAGGAGTTATAAAACACTAGTTTATTCCATTTCATTTCAACTAACTGCCTAATTTTTATGACAGACATAGGTTTTAGTGAGCCAAAGATGAATTTTATGGCTGTCACAAAACTGGTTTCCAAAAATTGGCACAGTATTATCCAAAATTATAAACATCCAAATATTCTCAAAGACAATCTTATAACATTCCTGAGCATCGCTTTTATGTTTTCTATTATTTACAAACGTTTGGGATATATAAGATATTATAACATCATTCCCCAAAAATCATTTCAACAGATACATGTACATAATCACTCTACTGTCTTAGCTAAATGACTATTTTCGTTTTTCCATTTTATATAATTTTCTTTCATCCATTCTGAGTAATTTAGTCAGAATAATTTGAACACTACTTTTGAAAGGTTATAAAATATTTAGTTTTTATACCTGTATGAATTTACTTTTTTAAAATTAGAAAAATGTATAATTAGAACTATCATTTTGTTCCTAGTATAAATGTTCAGGATGCATACAAAACCCTGGAATAGTTTGTTTAAAAGCTGTCATTGCTTAGTCCAGTCAAAATGAACTCTTCTCTGGCATAACAAAAGAAACTTTAGAAAAGAAGTTGCTTTTAACCTGCCAAAGAAAACAGCTCAGGACCTCTACAACTTTAATATATAAGAACACAGCAAGCCTTACCCTAGATTTCAAAAACAAAAAGAAAGAAATAAAAAATATATTGACTACCAAGAAAACAAATAACTGGAATTATTTTATAGTTCTCAACATCAAATTAACAACATCAATAGCCAGAAGTGAACAGGTCAAATTCGACAAGTCAGTGTGGGGAAAAAAGACAGTGATGACTCTTATTAAGTTTATTTTTATGTGCAAAGGAAATAGAAAATAATTTTAAACTATTCAGTGATTCAACAACATAATCATATACACTCATAGAAGAATTTATATGAAGACACAATTTTGCCAAATGAAAGATGAGTTAATTAACTCACAAATGGGAAAGCCATTTCAAGAAAACTGTGAGATTTAATTCTCTAAAAACAGAGAGCTGATGTAAAAGATGAACAAAAAATTGTTAAATTTAGGCATTTAATTCATTTTGATACAATTATAAATGAGATTATTAATTTCTCTTTATGATAGTTCATTTATAGCATTGGTTTTATACCTTGAAATTTTATTGAATTTGTTTATTAGTTCTAATAACTTTTGGTGGATTCTTTAATTTTTTAATTTATAATATCATGTCATCCACAAATAGTGACAGTTTACTCCTTCCTTTCCAGTTTGGATGTCTTTTACTTCTTTTTCTCGCCTTAATGATCTAGCTAGGACTTCCAATACCATGTTGAATAAAAATAGTCAGAGTAGGCATCCTTGTTCCCTTCCAAATCTTAAAGAAAAAGCTTTCCGCCTTTCATTGTTGAATATGATGTTAACGGTGGGCTTACTGTACATGTCCTGTTCTGTTTATGCACATTCCCTCTATATCTGCTGCGTTGAGAGTTTTTCATAAATGGATATTGAATTCTGTCAAATGTTTTTCCTGTATCTATTGCAATGACCATATAATTTTTATCCTTCATTTTGTTAAAACAGTGTATCACATTGACTGATTTGTAAATGTTGAATCTTCCTTGCATCTCTGGGATAAATCCCACTTAATTGTGGTGTATGATTTTGTTAATGTATTATTGAATTAAGTTTGCTAATATTTTGTTGAGGATTATTGCATCTATATTCATCAAAAATATTGGCCCATGATTTTCTTTTCTTATGGAGCCCTTGTCTGGTTTTGGTGTCAAGGTATTACTGGTCTCATAAAATGAGTTTGGAAGAGTTCCCTCTTCTATTTTTGGAAAGAGTTTGAGAAATATTGGTCTTATTTTTTTTGAATGTTTGGTAAAATTGATGAGTGAAGCCACAGAGTACTGGATTTTTGTTTGTTAGAAGGTTTTAAATAACTGATTTAACATCCTTACTAGTAATTAGTATGTCCAGATTTTCCATTTCATCATTATTTAATCTTGGTAGGTTGTATTATGCATTCAAAGATTGCTTCTCATTTTTATACACAATTGTCAACATTATGTTTTCATATAGTTTAAAAATAATTAATGTGAAAACATACTGATTCTTAACTCATTTAAATGTGTGGTCAGGTATCAGGAATTAGATAAAATACGCTAATTTCATCTTTGGTCTTAAGATTCAAAATCTTGGTTAGACCATCTGATTGCTCATTCAGGCCCCATGGTCTCTGTGCTTCTTTTTCTTTTTTTCAGTCTTAGTGAAATAGTTGACATATCACATTGTATAAATTTTTTTTAAGATTTTATTTATTTATTTGACAGACAGATCACAAGTAGGCAGAGAGGCAGGCAGAGAGAGAGGAGGAAGCAGGCTCTCCGTGGAGCAGAGAGCCTGATGCGGGACTTGATCCCAAGACCCTGGATCATGACCTGAGCCGAAGGCAGAGGCTTTAACCCACTGAGCTACACAGGCACCCCTACATTGTATAAAATTTAAGGTATGTAAAACATGATGATTTGATACGCATACATATTGCAAAATGATTACCACAATAAGGTTAGTTAGTACATCCATCAACTCACATAATCACGTAATTAACATTTGTGTGTGTTGTGAGAACATTTAAGATTTACTCTCAGTAACTTTAAAGTATATAATACAGTATTGTTAACAACATTGTATAGTTTCTAATCTCGTATAACCAGTTGCAACCACTCCTATCCCTAATTCAGTAGTTCAACATGCAGCAGTTAGATTAAAATTTGGAAAATATAAATGAAATAATATAAAACTTTAGATTAAAATAATCTAAGAACATCTAGTTTCACAGAGAGTAAAATCCAAACTCATTACTAGAAGCTATGAATTTCTATCATCTTGCACCCACTAATCTCACCAACTTCAACTCACATTGCTCTTTTGTTTAATGAACTCCAGCTGCATTTTTTAGACTGCATTTTCTACCTCAGGACTCTTCACTTAAAAGATCTGTTGGCTTACAAACCAATAAATTGGACAACTTAAAAGAAATGTATAAATTCCTAGAAACATAACCTACCAAAACTGAAGCAGGGAGAAATAGAAAATTTGAACAGACCAACTACCAGTAATGAAATTGAACAGGTAATCAAAAAACTCCCAGCAAACGAAAGTTCAGGACCAGATGGCTTCACAGATGAATTCTACTAAATATTTAAAGAACAATTAATACCTATTCTTTCCAAATTATTCCAAAAAATAAAAGAGGAAGAAAAACTTTCAAATTTACCCCATGAGGCCAATATCACCCTGATACCAAAACTAGATAAACGCACCACAAAAAAAAAAAAAAAAAGAACTACAGGCCAATATCTCGCAAAAATCCTCAACAAGATATTAGCCAATCAAATCCAACAATACATTAAAAAAATCATACACTATGATTAAACGGGATTTATCTTGGGATGCATAAGTGGTTCAACATCTGCAAATCAATCAACATGATACATCACATCAATAAGAGAAAGGATAAAAAAAATGATCTTTCAATAAACACAGAAAAAGCATTTGACAAAGTACAACATCTATTCATGATAGGGGGGAAAAAAAAACCCAAACCCTCTCCGAAGTAGGGAATATATCTCAATATAATAAAAGTTTTATATGAAAAATCCATAGCCAACATTATATGGAGTGGTGAAAAATTGAGAGATTTTTCATTAGAGTCAGGAATAAGATGAGGATGTCCACTCTTACTACTTTTATTCAACATAGTACTGGAAGTTCTAGCCACAGCAATCAGACAACAGAAAGAAATAAAAAGCATCCATATTAGAAGGGAAGAAGTAAAACTCTCACTGTTTGCAGATGACATGACACTATCTATAGAAACCCTGAAGCCTCCACCAAAAAACTACTAGAAATGATAAATGATTTAAGTAAAGTTGCACCGTACAAAATCAATGCACAGAAATCTACTGCATATCTATACACTAATAATGAAGCAGCAGAAAGAGAAATTAACAATCCCATTTACAATTGCACCAAAAACAATAAAGTATCTAGGAATAAATCTAACCAAAGAGGTGAAAGACCTGTACTCTGAAAACTGTTAAACACTGAGGAAAGAAATTCAGGATGACACAAAGAAATGGAAAGAATTTCCATTCTCATGTGTTGGAAGAACAAATATTGTTAAAATGTCTACACTACCCAAAGCAATGTACAGATTTAATGCAATCCCTATCAAAACCCTAACAGCATTTTTTTCAAAGAACTAGAAAAACAATCCTAAAATCCTAAAATCCTTTTGTATGGAACCACAAAAGATCTTGAATAGCCAAAGCAATCTTGAAAAGGAAACTAAACTGGAGGTATCACAATCCCAGACTTTAAGTTATATTACAAAGCAGTAGCAATTAAAACAGTATGGTACTAGAATTAAAAATAGACACACAGATCAATGGAGTAGAACAGAAAACTCAGAAACAAACCTACAATTATATGGTCAATTCATCTTCAACAACGGAAGAATGAATATACAACAGGAAAAAGATAGTCTCTTCAACAAACAGCATTTGGAAAACTGGACACCAATGTGCAAAAGAATGAAACTGGAACGCTGCCTTTCACCACACACAAAAACAAACTCAAAATGGGTTAAGGATCTAAATTTGAGACCTGAAACCATAAAAATCCCCAAAAGAGCATAGGTAGTAATTTCTGACATCAGCCACAGCAACATATTTTTTTTAAGATATGCCTTCTGAGGCAAGGGAAATAAAAGCAAACATAAACTATTGGGTCTATATCAAAAGAAAAAGTTTCTGTACAGCAAAGGAAACAATCAGCGAAACTTAAAGGCAACCTACAGAATAGGAGAAGATATTTGCAAATGACATATCCAGTAAAGGGTTACTATCCAAAATATATAAACTGATACAACTCAACACACCCCCCCAAATTGTATAATTTAAAATGGGCAGATGACATGAACAGACATTTCTCCAAAGAAGACATAAAATGGCAAACAGGCACATGAACAGATGTTCAACATCACTCATCATTAGGGAAATGCAAACTAAAACTATAACCAGGTATCACTTTACACCTTTCAGAATGGCTAAAATCAACAACACAAGAAACAAGAAGTGGTGAGGATGTGAAGAAAAAGGAATGCTCTTGCATTGTTGGTGGGAATGCAAACTGGTGTGGCCATTGTGGAAATCAGTATGGAGATTCCTCAAAAAATTACAAAGAGAACTATCCTACAATCCAGCAATTGCTCTACTGGGTATTTATCCTCTAAAAACACGAAAAGTGTTTATTCCCTAAAAATACAAAAATCCCCTAAAAATAACAACAACAACAACAACAACAAAATATATATATATATTTTTTTTTTCACGAGTTGCCAATGACATTTTATTTCTTCTTGTCAACATCGTGTTCCGCAGCTTCCTTGGCCCTTTTCGCCCGGATGCCAAGAGCTGGGCGTTGGCATGGGCCATGCGAAGACTGGCGAACGCCTTGAAGTTCTTCTCCTCCTCCGTGATGACTCTGGCTTTCTCCTTCTTGTAGACATTCCAGATGGGCATGACGGGGCCTGTCAGCTGCGTAGCCAGTTTGAGTTCTTCAGCAGAGCTGTCGCCCTTCCGCGGCGCGGCCGGCCTGCGCGGGAACAGCAGCAGCTTGGAGCGGTACTCCTTTAGCCGCTGCACTTTGGCCTGCAGCGACTCCGTGGACTTGTTCCGCCGCCGCGGGTCCACCGAGATGCCGATGGTGCGCGCCACCCTCCTGTGGATGCCGGCCGCCCGCAGCTCCTCCAGGCTGAAGCCCCCACCGCCGCGCATTCTGGTGTGGTACCGCACTGTGGGACAGCGCATGATGGGCCGGATGGGCCCGGACGCGGGGCGCGGGGCGATGCGGCGGGCCTTGGCCTGGCGAGCCTTGCGTCTGCGGATCTTCCGCGCCGGCTGGTTGAACCACATGGCCACGCGCCGCTGCCAGTCCTTGTGGAAGTGCGGCTTCAGCCTCATGCCGTTCTGGCTGGGAGCCATGGCTGCTGTCTACGGGCCTCCTCCGAGGGAGAACAGCCAGCGAATTCTCTCTGATGTTTATTACATTATTCACAGTAGCCAAACTATGACTGGTATTCATTGACAGATGACGGGATAAAGAAGAAGTAGTGTGTATATTGTACATACGGAATAATATTAGGATATTATTCAGCCATAATAAAGAATGAAATCTTGACATTTTCAACAATATAGGTAGATGGGTAGTGTTAGAGAGTATAATGCTAAGCTAAGTAAGTCAGAGAAAGACATATACCATATGTTCTCACTCAGAGGTGGAATTTAAGAGACAAAACAAATGAGAAAATTTTTAAAAAGTGAGAGAGAGACCAATCAAGAAAAAGACTTTTAACTATAAAGTGCAAACTGATGGTTACCAGAGGGGAGGTTGGCAAGGGTGTGTGTGGCATAAGGGATAGAGATTAAAGGGTACACTTCACATGAAGAAAAAAAAAATGTGTTGGCTTAGATGTCTCTTCCATAGGCTTTGTTTAGCTGACCTCTTCTCATCCTTCAGTTCTCAGCTAGAATCTCACCTGTTCAGAGAGGCTTTACCCAACCACAAAATCTAAAATATTTTCTCACTGTTTCATTCTATGAAAGTGCCTTGTCTACCTTAATCATAGCATTAATGTTTGTAATATTTCAGGTATTTTTTTCATACAATTACATTTCTTATGTTTTATTACTATTTAGTTTAGGCTTCTAGTTTAAATTATAAATGCTCATATATATATATGGAAGTCACATATTTGGTTTTAAGATATCAGATATATCACTTCCTTCAAAATGGAGAATGATTTACAGAGAAATAATATACAAGACATATAGATGTATAAATAATAAATGCTGCTCAAGGTGATGGATGCTATCTTAAAGGTGAATGAATACGGAAATACTGAAAAGCTTTCATTTGAGTACGTTACTGGTTTGGACATTTAGAGTGTTTTAACAGTAGTATCATTTTTACCTTCATGTCCCCTGACTTATCTCACTGAAAGCTTTTACTTTGGAATCATATTTTGGATAATAAACCATCGGACAATATTTTTAAACATTGTTTTTATCTTCAATGCAAAAATCTAACTGATCATCATATCTCTAAATGTATATACTACATTCAAAATTGAAGACAAATAATCATAAATTATATTTTAATTGTGAAAAACAGAAGTCTTGTTGACATCTGAGTAACTAAAATATATATTGATATTTCTTCCAAATAAAAATGTCTCAGAAATAATCTTGATAATCTTATTTTTCATGTTTGTTTCCGAAAATGAATAGATTCAGAACTAATCTTTAGTAATACAATATATGAATGAATAAAACTGTAATAATAAATATTAGTAATATTTACCATTGGTGAGATTAAGGTTATGTTAATGTTTTTATCGTGCCTTGTATATTTTCTAAAGTTTTTAGAATGGGCATTAGTTATCTGTGTCATAAGTTTTTAATGATATAATCAATCATTCAAAAAATATTTGTTAAACAACTGTATATGTCTGAGTCTCTTCTAGGCTCCTGGATATATCAATGAGTAAAGCACAGAAGATCTTTTGGCCTTGTGGAGTTTTTATTTTGGAGAGATAAGACAGAGACAATGAGCAACATACATAATAAGTAACTAAATTATATAATATTTTTGAAAGTTAAAAGTGCTATGAAATAAGAGGAAAAATCAAAGTAACATATGGTGGATCAGAAGTACCTGGAGAAGGAGGTTGTTGCAATTTAATAGCATTGTCAAGAGAGGCCCAGATAAAAAGTTTCATTTGAGTAAAACCTTGTAAGGGACAGAGAACCACAGTTCCTTCCAGAGGAAAACAGAGCAACATATACATTTTTGGCAGAGGTAACAAATAAAATAGTGGCCCTAAGATCTTGCCACATTTGGGGAAGAACAAGGAGGCTAAAATGACCTACAAGGGAAGAATGGCAAAAAGAGGTGAGAGAGTCCCAGGTACTCTAAATAATTTTTTGTTTCTCCCCATTGCAATATATACGGGCATATAGCTATCTGAGACCTATCTCTATCTATCTATAAACCTATTAATCCCCTTAAAGGATTTTCTCTTATCCTGGCTGTGTCCTCATGCTGCCATGCCTTAAGTTGTTCCTCTGATGCTAAGTAAAAAGGCTTTTACATCAAAGAGATGCATTCAAGTCCTGGCTTTACCACTAAGGGAGTATGTCCTTGCACAAGTATTTGTTCTCCCTAAGTTTCTACTTATTTATACAAAAGATTCAGAAAATCATACTATCAGCTTCCTGATTTTGTTCTGAGAATTAAACCTGATGCTACTTAGCACGAAGAAAACACACAACGTTTAGCTCATAGTGAGCATCTACATTTTATCTATTTTATATTACTATTACTGTTACTATAATTATTGTTACATAACTGTTTCATTATTTCCTCCATGTTATCTCCCATTGTTCTCAAATAGAGGCTATCTGCTAGAGATAAACTGGAATGGATGCCGTTTTACACTGTTTATACCTCTTCTGACTTTATCTAAATTCTCATTATCCTTATGCCTTCCCAAGTCCACAGAGTCCGTTTATGTGAATTTCCTATATACTTTTTATCACCTTGAAAATCCTATAGAACTTGATATCTATACCACTGATTTGGGGCTGGCCAATTGCTAACATCTATTGTTGGGTTTATTTAATAGCTTATAGCCTGCTTTCCCAACTGCCTTTAAGCTCCTTAAAGACAGGGAAACTACTTCTAAATACTTATTATAAAAATGTCTTATACATGGCAGGCATTCCATCAATTTCGTTGATTTAGTATTTAGAGAAAAAGATAATACATCCCGTTTATTACAAAACTGGATAGTGTTTGCAGTTATGTCTGGGGTCACTTTGTTAATAAAACAACTACTGGCAGGATGTTAAAATTATGGTTATGCTTCTAACGTACACTGCAAAATGAAGTACCACAATTTTGTGTATTACTTCTTCATCTGGCCTGGAGAGAGAGAGGTGGTAGTAAAGCTGTTGGGGGTGATATAAAACTTTTAAAGACCTGCTGGAAAACCACAGAAAACAAAGTAGGAACCAGGACTAGAATGGCAGGAACATAGGTCTAGTTGCCAGAACTATTGTAAAGTAATAAAAGTCATTCCACCAACCTCATTTAGATCACTAACACCTGCCCCAGCTGCCTAGGAAGCTCTAAGTTCACTGTTGGCATACCCGAAACCCAGCTGCTGCTATGATTACATTATTTACCTCTGTTTGCTTCACTACAGTGTTGCCAATCCACATCAACTCCCAAAGTAATCCCTATAATTATAGTCTAAATTAAAAGATTGACTAAAAAAGGTCATGCATTTCCCTCATACACACACTTACAATTCATGTGGACATGAAAAGTGAGAACAAAAATCCTGGTTCCAGGACTGGTTTAGCCTGATCTTAGATTTAGAATGGAAAGTAAAGGAATTCAATCTTGATAAAAGTAAAGTAGTTTTGGGACTATAACATAGTATTAGAATATTCTCAGGAGTTCTTAATTATGAAGTGGCTTATTAAAAATCTTCAGGATAAAAGATTCCTTTTAAAGTTTCTTTTTAAATTTAATTTTTTTTGTGTGTGTGTGTGTTCCAAAATTCATTATTTATGCACCACCCCCAGTGTTCCACGCAATACATGCCTTGCTTAATACCCACCACCAGGCTCACCTGACCTCTCCACCCCCCTTCCCTTCAAAACCCTCAGTTTGTTTCTCAAGAGTCCACAGTCTCTCATGGTTTGTCTCCCCCTCCGATTTCCCCCAACTCACTTGTCCTCTACATTTTCTAGTGTCGTCTGTATTATTCCTTATGCTCCACAAGTACATGAAACCATATGAAAACTGACTCTCTCTGCTTGACTTATTTCATTCAGCATAATCTCTTCCAGTCCCGTCCATGTTGATACAAAAGTTGGGTATTCATCCTTTCCAGTGGAGGCATAATATACTCCATTGTATATATGGACCATGTCTTCTTTATCCATTCATCCGTTGATGGGCATCTTGGCTCTTTCCACAGTTTGGTGACAGTGGCAATTGCTGCTGTGAACATTGAGGTACAGATGGCCCCTCTATTCACTACATCTGTATCTTTGGGGTAAATACCTAGTAGTGCAATTGTAGGGTCATAGGGTAGCTTTATTTTTTATTTCTTAAGGAATCTCCACACGGTTTTCCAAAGTGGCTGCACCAACTGCATTCCCACCAAAAGTGTAAGAGCATTCCCCTTTCTCCACATCCTCTCCAACACTTGTTTACTGTCATGTTGATTCTAGCCGTTCTAACTGGTATAAGGTGGTATCTCGATGTGGTTTTGACTTGATTCTCCCTGATGGCTGATGATAATGAACATTTTTTTTCATGTGTCTGTTAGCTATTTTTGTGTCTTCTTTGGAGAAGTGTCTGTTCATGTCTTCTGCCCATTTTTTGACGTGATTATCTGCCTTGTGTGTGTTGAGTTTGAGGAGTTCTTTATAGATCTTAGATATCAGCCCTTTATATGTAGTGTTATTTGTGAATATCTTCTCCCATTCTCTGGGTTGCCTCTTTGTTTTGTTGACTGTTTCCTTTGCTGTGCAGAAACTTTTGATCCTGATGAAGTCCTAAAAGTTCACTTTCGCTTTTGTTTCCTTTGCCTTTGGGGACAGGTCTTGAAAGAAGTTGCTGTGGCCGATGTTGAGAGGTTACTGCCTATGTTTTCCTCTACGATTTTGATAGATTCCTGCCTCACATTGAGGTCTTTTATCCATTTCAAGTTTATCTTTGTGTATGGTGTAAGAGAATGGTTGAGTTTCATTCTTCTACATGTAGCTGTCCAATTTTCCTAGCACCATTTATTGAAGAAACCATCTTTTCTCCACTGTACATTTTTTCCTGCTTTGTCGAAGATTATTTGACCATAGAGTTGAGGATTCATGTCTGGGCTCTCTACTCTGTTCCACTGGTCTATGTGTCTGTTTTTGTGCCAGTACCATGCTGTCTTGGTGATCACAACTTTGTAGTAAAGCTTAAAATCAGGCAACGTGATGCCCCCAGTTTTTTCTTTTTCAGTATTTCCTTAGCAATGTGGGGTCTCTTCTGGTTGAGGATTCATGTCTGGGCTCTCTACTGTGTTCCACTGGTCTATGTGTCTGTTTTTGTGCCAGTACCATGCTGTCTTGGTGATCACAGCTTTGTAGTAAAGCTTAAAATCAGGCAACGTGATGCCCCCAGTTTTTTTCTTTTTCAGTATTTCCTTAGCAATGTGGGGTCTCTTCTGGTTCCATACAGATTTTAGGATTGTTTGTTCCTGCACTTTGAAAAAATGCCTGTGGAATTTTGATCGGGATGGCATTGAAAGCATAGATGGCTCTAGGCAGCATAGATATTTTAACAATGTATTCATCTGATCCATGAGCATGCAATACTCTTCCATCTTTTTGTGTCTTCTTCAATTTCTTTCATGAGTGTTCTGTAGTTCTTCAATTACAGATCCTTTACCTCTTTGATTAGGTTTATTCCCAGGTATCTTATGGTTCTTAGTGCTATAGTAAATGGAATCGATTCTCTAATTTTCCTTTTTATTTTTTCATTATTAGTATATAAGAATGCACCTGATTTCTGTACATTGATTTTGTATCCTGCCACATTACTGAATTGCTGTATGAGTTCCAGTAGTTTGGGGGGTGGAGTCTTTTGGGTTTTCCATATAAAGTGTGATGTCATCTGCAAAGAGAGAGAGTTTGACATATTCACTGCCAATTTGGATACCTTTTATTCCATTTTGTTGTCTGATTGCTGTTGTTAGAACTTCTAGTACTATGTTGAAGAAGAGTGGCAGATTTGGCATCCTTGTCATGTTCCTGATCTCAAAGGGAAGGCTGTCAGCTTTTCCCCATTGAGGATGATATTCACTGTGGGTTTTTCACAGATAGATTTTATGAAGTTGAGGAATGTTCCTTCTATCCCTATACTTTGAAGGATTTTAATCAGGAATGGATGCTATACCTTGTCAAATGCTTTTTCTGTATCAGTTGAGAGAACCATGTGTTTCTTCCCTCTTCTCTTACTGATTTGTTCTATCAAACTGATTGATTTGCAAATGTCGAACCAACCTTGCATCTCATGGATAAATCCCACCTGGTCATGGTGGATAATCCTTTTAATGTAATGTTGGATCCTATTAGCTAGGATCTTATTGAGAATCTTGGCATCCATATTCATCAAGGATACTGGTCTGAAATTCTCCTTTTTGGTGGGATCTTTGCCTGGTTTGGGGATCAGGGTAATGCTGGCTTCATAGAAAGAGTCTGGAAATTTTCCTTCTGTTTCTATTTTCTGAAGCACCTTCAGGAGAATAGGTATTATTTCTTCTTTGAATGTTTGACAGAATTCTCCAGGGAATCCATCAGGTCCTGGGCTCTTGTTTTTGGGGAGGTTTTTGGTCACTGCTTCAGTCTCGTTACTAGGTAGTAGTTTATTCAGGTTGTCAATCTCGTTACTAGATAGTAGTTTATTCAGGTTGTCAATTTCTTCCCGATTCAGTTTTGGAAGTTTATAGGTTTCTAGGAATGCATCCATTTCATCTAGGTTGCTTAACTTATTAGCATATAACTGTTGATAATAATTTCTGATGATTGTTTCTATTTCCTTGGTGTTAGTTGTGATCTCTCCCTTTTCATTCATAATTTTATTAATTTGGATCATCTCTCCTTTTTTTTTTTCTTTTTTGATTTGGCCAGTGGTTTATCAATCTTATTGATTCTTCAAAAAAAACAGCTTCTAATTTCATTGATGTGTTCTATTGTATCTCTAGTTTCTATCTCATTGATCTCTGCTCTAATCTTGATTATTTCCCTTCTTGTGTGTGGAGTTTGATTAATTTGTTGCTGATTCTCCAGTTCTTTAACATGTAGAGATAGCTGGTGTGTTCTAGATTTTTCAGTTTTTTTGAGGGAGGCTTAGATGGCTATTTCCCTATTAGGACCACCTTTGTTGTATCCCACAGGTTTTGGACCAATGTGTCACCATTCTCATTGGTTTCCATGGATTGTTTTAAGTTCTTCTTTGATTTCCTGGTTGATCCAAATATTCTTAAGCAGAGTGGTCTTTAGCATCTAAGTGTTTGTATTCCTCCCATACTTTCTCTTGTGGTTGAGTTCCAGTTTCAAAGCATTGTGATCTGAGAATATGCAGGGAATAATCTCAATCTTTTGGTATTGGTTGAGCCCTGATTTGTGACCAAGTATGTGGTCTATTCTGGAGAAAGTTCCATGTGTGCTTAAGGAGAATGAGTATTCTGTTGTTTTAGGGTGGAGTGTTTTGTATATATCTCTGAGGTCCATCTGGTCCAATGTGTCATTGAATGCTCTTGTTTCTTTACTGATTTTCTGCTTGGATGATCTATTACTGAGAGTGGAGTGTTGAGATTCCCTACTATTAATGTATTCATACCAATATGACTCTTTATCTTGATTAACAGTTGTCTTATGTAGTTTGTTGCTCCCATATTGGGGGCACAGATATTTACAATTGTTAGATTTTTCTTGGTGGATAGACCCTTTAAGAATGATGTAGTGTCCTTCTGTATCTCTGACTACAGTCTTTAGTTTAAAATCTAATTTTTCTGATATGAGAATCACTACCCCAGCCTTCTTTTTGAGGCCCATTGGTATGAAAATGCTTCTCCATCCCTTCACTCTCAGTCTGGATGTATCTTTAGGTTCTAAATGGCTCTGTTGTAGAAAGCATATGGACGGCATATGGACGACACAGCAACCCTGTGTCATTTTATGGGAGCATTTAGGCCGTTCACGTAGAGAGTGATTATTGAAAGATACAGTTTTTATTGACAGACAGACATGTTGCCTGTGAAGTCCTTGTTTCTATAGTTTGTCTCTGTAAATTTCTGTTCTATGTCACTCTTGGGTTCTTTCTTCTTTTATAGAGTACCCCTTAATACTTCTTGTACTGCCAGCTTGGTGGTCACATACTCTTTGATATCTTGCTGGTCTTGGAAGCTCTTTATCTCTCCATCCATTTTGAATGTCAACCTTGCTGGATAAAGTGTTCTTGGTTGCATGTTTTTCTGATTTGGTTCTCTGAATATGTCTTGCCAGCCCTTTCTGGCTTACCAGGTTTCTGTGGACATGTCTGATGTTATTCTGATAGACCTTCCTCTGTATGTAAGGAATCTCTTCCCCCTAGCTGCCCTCAAGAGCTCTTGTCTAAAATTATGATTCATCAGTCTCACAATCAAATGTCTCTAGGTCTTTCTAGATTCCTTGATCTTGGGGTGTAATCTTTCTGCCTCTAAGACACAAACGCTTGTTCCATTCACCAGATTGGGAAAATTTTCATGGAGAATTTGCTCAACTATATCTTCTAGTCTTCTTTCTTTTTTCTCCCCCTCAGTGATCCCAATAATTCTGACATTGGAATGTTTCATGGTGTCATTTATTTCCCTAATTCTGCTTTCATGGTTTCTAAGTTGTTTTTTCCATGCCTTCTCCTGACCCTTTTCCTCTATCAATTTGTGCTCTCAATCACTAATTCTTTCTTCTGCCTTGGTTACCCTAGCTGTTAGAGTATTTAGATTAGATTGGATCTCATTGATAGCATTTTTAACTTCTTCCTGGGAAGCTCTCACTTCTGCTCTTAGAGATTCCATGTTGTCACTAATGGTTTTCTCCAACCTAGCCATGGCCTGGATTATTGTTACCCTGAATTCCCTTTCCAACATACTGTTTATGTCCATATCCAGTTCTGATGGAGAAAGCACAGTCTCTGAATTTTTCCTCTGTTGGGTGTTCCTCCTCCTAGTCATTTTTGTGAGAGTTGGTTGAGGGTATGTGTAGCTGAATATATGAACTGCAATCCAGGCAAGGTGCACCCTGGAATGCTTCTGAGAAATTGGAAGTCACCACTCTCCACTGGCATCTTCTGCCCCCATCGAGATCCAGAAGTGTATAATCTTACATCTCAGGCTGATTTCATGGGTGTTCAGAGTGTTCTGGTAGATAATTAGTTCACTATATGGGATGGGTTGAAACAGGGTCTCCAGCTTCTCTGCCATCCTGCCCCTCCTCCAGGACAAAAGTTTCTGATAAATAAAATTATAGGGGCTCCTGGGTGGCTCAGTGGGTTAATGTCTCTGCCTTCAGCTCAGGTCATGATCCCAGGGTTCTGGGATCAAGCCCTGCATCAGTGGGGAGCCTGCTTCCCCCTCTCTCTGCCTACTTGTGATCTCTGTCAAATAAATAAATAAAATCTTTAAAAACATAAAAAAAATTATAGCATATCTTGTGTATTTTATTACTTTATTACAATATTTTGAAAAATGATATATAGTTTAGAAATATAATGTTGGTTCATCTTTTTTTTTTAATGGAGGTCAAAACTTTCCAGTGTTTCATGATTGTTGGACTAATTAAAAAGGAATATAAACAATAAATGTAGCTGTATTTTGTAGATTAATGACACAATAAATTATTTAGAAAACTAACAAATAATTGCAGCAGAAAAACACTGATGAAGACTTTATTTTCTCCCCAAAGAGAATTAACAAACAACATACTGAATGGCTAATCATGGATCCAATAGGTATGCCTTCTGATATCAATTGCATTTTAATTTCCCATTGTGTCCTGCTGGGTGGTTTAGTTAGAAGTACACGAGCTCTGGTGTTTCATTTCAGCTTCTGGTGAAGCTGAAATCCCAACTTCACCACTTGTCACCTTTATAAACAGTCCAGGAACAGGACCACTTCATGTCTCAGTAAAACAGGGATGATGATAGTAGTAACTTACTCTGGCTTGTTATGGGTATGCATGAGATAATCTATTTAAACACTATGCATAGAAGCATCTGGGTGGCTCAGTGGGTTAAAGCCTCTGCTTTTGGCTTAGGTCATGATCCCAGGGTCCTGGGATTGAGCCCCACATCGGGCTCTCTGCTCAGCAGGGAGCCTGCTTCCTCCTCTCTCTCTGTCTGCCTCTATGCCTACTTGTGATCTCTCTCTGTCAAATAAATAAATAAATAAACACTATGCATAAGCACCTCATGTCAACAATTATTGTGAAGATTAAATGAACAAGTGTGTTGTGGCATACAATTTCACCTGTATTTAGGTTTTAAGAATTTCATATAACTGGGGTGCCTGGGTGGCTCAGTGGGTAAAAGCCTCTAACTTCGGCTCAGGTCATAGTCCCAGGGTCCTGGAATCGAGCCCTGCATGGAACTCTTCCTTCAGTGGGGAGCCTGCTTCCTCCTCTCCTCTCCTCTCTCTCTCTGCCTCTCTGCCTACTTGTGATCTCTGTCTGTCAAATATGTAAATAAAATAAAATAAAAAGAATTTAATATACCTTACAAATTCTTAGAAATCAAGCTAAGGCAAAATGCTCTAAACAACAGTCACATAAAGAAAGGATCAATCTGTGATCTAAAGTCCAAGTAAGAACATTCAGCAGAATTGCAGAGAGACTCAGAGGAATCTCTAGTTTACATAAATTCCAAAGAGTTGAATTGTTTGAAATTAAAAAAAAATGTGAGGAATAAACAATAAAATGTTTAATCTATTTCTTCTTAAGGAAAATAGAATCTTAGCTTAAGGAATCAGAATCTCAGTACATTTTTGTCCACAGCAAGGAAGAAACCATACCTCATTATTTTAACACTTCTGTTTTCACAAGGTGATAACTTTTTTTTTTTTGCTGCAAGCAAATGGGTTTTAAACTAGTTTCGGAATTAGGTAGTTATAGACAAATTTAACAATATATGGCTCATTTTTAAATGATGCATTGCATTATGTAGATGCATTTGTAAAATGCATGGCTGGTCTCCTTAGCTTTTAAAAAATATTGATAGAGAAAAAATCATTTTCTGCATATTGGTTTAATGTATGTATATTTTATTATAGCAAATGAAAATGACTGAAAACTGGAAAGTGAGGCATAGTAAAAAAAAAATCTGCAGAATCGCATGAAGGAAATCATATAGGATGGAAATGAAATGTAATTATATTTCCCATTGCTCTGTATGGAAAAAAATAGAGAGGCGAATATAAGAAAGATTGGAATCAATGTGCTGAGGACTATAAGTATTAATGGGAGGCAAATATGTTTCATTGTGGAAGTGGAGAAAATCTAAATATAACCAAGAAATTTGTAGAAAGGGTGAAATACAACTAAGAAATTTGTAGGAAATAGTTTTGTGGAAAGTAGCAATGATGATTTCAGGAGTGAAAAGCATTTTGGTGATTTTTATTCAAGGAATATGTGTCCTTGTTTTAAATTTTATTTCGTGTTAAAGTGAGTCACACATAAAATCTGAAAGACATATGAAGCAGAATACTTCCAAATAAAGAAATGTTAGTCTGCTTTAATTCTGATAACAGGGGCACCTGGGTGGCTCAGTGGGTTAAGCCACTGCCTTCGGCTCAGGTCATGATCTCAGGGTCCTGGGATCGAGTCCCATATCGGGCTCTCTGCTCAGCAGGGAGCCTGCTTCCTCCTCTCTTTCTCTGCCTGCCTCTCTGCCTACTTGTGATCTCTCTCTGTCAAATAAATAAATGAAATATTAAAAAAAAATTTAATTCTGATAACAGTGCCTCTGCTGATAGAAAATTATATGTGTATCTTAAATTCTCAGACACATATAATTTGGGAAAAACAACAAACAAACAAGCAAATACCAAGTTAGGTAAGGTGAGCAGGATGACCCCACTTCAAACAAGAAATATAAAAAATGTTTTGCAACCAGAAAGGTTCAGAATTAAACAAAGACAGATGTGGTATAATTGAGGTAAATTCTTAATCATTCTATGGGAGAAGATGGATTTGGTGTTATTAAGGCAATAACAGTGGCAACAACAGTGTAAGAGCCACATTTCAAAGGTGCATTAGTAATTCGAACTCCCTGGACACAGAATCGGAAGAACAATGCTTAGGACGTGAGAAGTAATTCTCCTGGCATAATCAAGTGCTGTGTGTAAGCCTGGACTCACTAAGTTAAAAAGACCTTGGAAAACTTGAAGAAGGTTTAAGGACAAGCAATAAACATGATTAATAGCTTGGAAAATAGAATCTCAGAGGAAAGGTTAAGGGAACTAATATTATTTAAGTTGGAAAATAGGCTGGGGAAACAAGTTGGTTTTCAATTACATGAAGGATTATTACATAGAAGGTGCTGATCGGTACTCTGATGCCACTGAGGGCAGAACAAGAATAAGTGAGCTTGAAATGTTGTATAAAGTGTTTAGGTTGGCTAAAAAAAAGAACTTCCATCAGGACTGCAAGCCATTAAAACGGAAAGTACTAAATTTCTTTTGTACAGACCTTTCAAAATGCACTTGAAACTCATTTATCTAGGAAAGTTTACATGAGGCCCAGCCTAACAAGTGGAAAGAGAAACACTTGAAGTTTTTACAAGGACTATCTTTCCTAAGTTTCCCTCCACTTTCCAAAGTCTGAATGTTTGTCTGATGAATCTGTGATAGTGCACAGCAAGGAGAAAAGTGCTCACAGATCAAAATCTTTGAAATACAGCTTAAATGTGCACATGCCCTTGTTTAATATAGCAACCTTAAGAAGCACTGTAGCTCTAACACTCTTTGTTGTAGTTGTTCAAGCAATTTTAGCTTGTTATACTATTTCAAGTGTGTGAGATTACTAGCAGCTAATTGCATTTTTGTTTCTTGGTTTCTCATCTCCTTCTTGACAATATATTTTTTGTTTGTTCTTTTAGAAATGAATCAAACCAATTGAATATTCTTTCATAAGGTAATAAAAATAATATATTTTCTTCCAAAAGATTTTATTTACTTAGAAAAATAGGCTATTCTCTGGACACCTGCACACTTAATTCTCTTAGAGCTAAATTATACAAGAATTCCATACCACTGATTTCTGGGGCTTGTGCTAACAAAGATAAATGAAACCAGGGATTTCAATAAAATTTTGCAAACAATTCTGTTAGAGCTTGTCAAATACGCACAAGATATGAGTTCTAACTCCTTTTATTTATGTGTCAATGTTATGAAAATCACTAAATGAAAGTATGGACTGTTGCATATAGTCTATACACAAAGGGATCAAAATGAATACTCTAGCTGGAAGCTTTTAACTATTTCTTTGGTGATGATATTTATTTTTTCCCTGTAAAAATATTTTATTTTCTTTAAAATGAATCATAAATAAATGAACATTTCTACCAAATACAAATAGGCAGTATATATTATATTATGAAATAGACTTATTTTAAAGAACATCTATTGCTTTCTGTTTGGGAAGTGCTTTGTAGTCATTAATAATTAATTCTTTACAATGTCAGTAAGAATGGAAGTGAGTGACAGTTATTATTTCTCTTCTAGGATGAAGAAGGGAATCACAAAGAGATGAATTACCAAATTTACATAACAAGTTATTGAAAAGATGGAAATGTAACTTTGAGAAATTGACTCAAGGTTTTTGGATTTACAAAAAGACTGGAAAAAGCTAACAAAGAAGCGGAAACAGTTTAAAACCTGTACCAGAAAGCAAACCAAAAATGCATCTTCTACCACATCTGATACCTCATTCATGCTAAAAGTTCTCTCATTTAGGGGAGAATACATATTTCCATAATGTTATATTGTATACTGTGCAAAGCAAGGCCAAGCAACAGTTTCCTTCCCTTGGTAACTAAAGTGATATATATTATGGATAGAAAGATAACCTTGAATGAGTAGACATGTGTGCCAAACCCATGAGAAAAGATGGTCGTGCTTATTATAATATGGTATTTATCATATTTGTACAACCCATCTGAAAGTAAATGACTTTTCTATTATGTTAGCTCCAATTTACTTTCTTGGACTTTGGCATTTCCCCTCAAATTTAATCAGATTCCCACTCTGAAGTTTAGAATTTTCTATAATCGTAATTCCTATGCCCAGCACAGAAGATAATCAGTTTCTGTTCATCGTCTACTCAAATTTAGAATAAATAATGCTCACTGAAAATCAGATTGGGTTGGTCAGTAACAACTGTTTGGTACCCATACCCCTCCTTCAATGTCTCTATTAAGTCTACCTTCAACTCCCACACCCTTTTATTATTCTGTTAGTGTGCTTAGTACTCCAGCATTCTCCTCATATTAGGGCCATACCAAAGACTTGGATTTCCACAACCTAGAGAATAATCCTCACAAGATTTTCCATATCTGTAATCTGCAACTTGTATTACCACCACCCACTTAAAAGTACTCCTCCATATCTGAAATGACTTTTCACCTAGATCTGTGATGATGGTATTCTTTCAACCTCAAACAAAGTATTATCCACATTCACATAACCTAAAAAGAAGGATGCACAAATAATACAGTTATATTCGCCATTTAGAACAAGAAACAGAAGTCTACCATTTTGTCACATATAATATAGTTTCAATAATTGTAATTTTTTACAATGAAAACCTATTTTTTGCTTCCTTGTCATAGAGTACAGATGTTATAATTCTATGTGAAGTATTTGAACAGTCAAAACAACAGTTCTTTTAATGTCAATGGGAATTAAAGCTCCTAAGTTACTCAAGACAGGTATTTCTTTGCTTTTTGTTACCATGACACCATGAGGAGTCTATGATTACTGAAAGGAGATAAATAACACTTTACAGGAAAGCTCCTGAACAAGCTTTACTAGGAATACTTTTCAGACACTATACATTGGGCTTCCTGGCAATATACTTTGAGGTTATACCTATAGCTAATTACTAAATGTCCTCAAAACCTAGGGAATCAATGTCTTCTTGTATTTCACATTTCTCTTTGTGAGAGGCTGTAGATTGCTAACTTCCCAAGAATGGATTGCAGAATCTAAGAAGTATGTATAACATATTATCACCAACAGATCATTACTTAACAAAAATTGGGACTTCCTGGTTTTTACTTCAAAGCATTACATGATAGGATGCTCAAATTCCTTAAATTCAAAGGAATTTATTCTCATCACGAAATGACAGGGCTGAGAAGAAAACAATCACTTTTCTTTTTTTGTTTGTTTGTTTTTTGTTTTTTTAAAGATTTTATTTATTTGACAGAAAAAGATCACAAGCAGGCAGAGAGGCAGGCAGGGGGCAGGGGGAAGCAGGCTCCCCACCGAGCAGAGATCCCGATGCGGGGCTCAATCCCAGGACTCTGGGATCATGACCTGAGCCAAAGGCAGAGGCTTTAACCCATTGAGCCACCCAGGTGCCCCAGTCATCAGCTCTCTTAATATTACAATTCTAGGTTCCTAAAAGTTCTTTTCATTGTGAAATAATACAAAAGATATAGTGAATGGATAGACCTACTCTAAATAGCAAATCATTTTAACTATTATTAAACATAATCATTAGAAGCATATACCTAAATCTTGAATTATATGTAAAAAGCCAATAAATAAAGTACTTTCTACCACTTCTTACCCACTGCATGATAAGTATCCTTTTTTTTTTTTTAAAGATTTTATTTATTTACTTGACAGACAGAGATCATAAATAGGCAGAGAGGCAGGCGGGGGAGGGGGAGGGGAAGCAGGCTCCCCACCCAGCAGAGAGCCCTATGCAGTGCCCGATCTCAGAACCCTGGGATTACCACCTGAGCCAAGGGCAAAGGCTTTAACCCACTGAGTCACCCAGCACCCTGATAAGTATCCTTATATGAGGGACAACTGGGAAAGGCCAGATGCCATTGGGAAACACTGTACAATTGTCCTTTAGTCACAAGTCTTCAGAAGAGAAGAAATCTGTGCTCAAAAGCATGAAATTCATAAGAATTTGAAATGCAAGAAAGTTGTCATGCTTTGTGTGTGTGTGTGTGTGTGTGTGTGTGTGTGTTTACCTATAAAATGGTTGTATCTGCTCACAAATTTCCTAACCCTACTAGGAAAGGGCTCATGAAATACTGAGAAGGACAGGCTATGATTTTTATAAAAAGCTTACCCAACTCGTTGCAGACTGTCAGAAAAAGATTTTGGGAAATACAAATCCTCTTCTTACAGAACCACCTAATTTCATTGCTTTTATCTGGTTTGTGTCACTGACAAGGTTTTCCTCTTCATTACTGAACTGGGCTTGGGCATAATGTCATGTTCTCATTTTTTCCCATCTTTCCCCATCTGGCTTAGCAAGCCAGTCAATACAACAAAGTGCATATTCTTATGACTCTCTCATTCCTCGTCAAGTTCTGCCTTTGAGGAATTTGCCAGAAATTCAATCCTCAATACACTGACATCAACCTATTTCTCTATTAAGTACCATATCTTTATAGAACATGATAAAGGATATTAAAAGCTAACATACCTAGGATGTAAATAGCACAAAAACTTTCATGTGAATATTTCTTACATTTAAGTCAGTGGTGCTGATAGCCTTCAAACTTTTGACTTTTGAAAACTTTACGAATTTACATGCTTTGCTAATAAAATGCTTGTATTAAATGAAAGGTATTTAAGGGGAAGACTATTAAACAGTTAGCACATGAAAAGAGGTTTAAATATTGTCATCTCTTATCAATTATATGATTTATTTATTTATCCTAAGATATACCTCTAACTTCTTTCTTTTCAGTTTATGTAAGTAGATCTAGATTTAAGTCATGGAAGATAGAAATTGTATGCTTTTATCTTTATGTCCCCTCTGCCTGTCATATTATCCTAACAGTGTCTGAAGGTTTGCTTTACCTGCATTATCTCATGAAATGTTTATAACAACACTAGGAAGATATTGTTTTCTGCATTTTAAAGATTAAGAAAATGGCTTACAGACCTAGGAATTGCTCAAGGTTACAAATTTCATAAGCAGCAGAACAGAGAGAAATATAGGGAGTCTGATTTGAAAAAAACCCACTCATAACAACTATGTGTTACTAAAGTAGTAGGTACTGAATTACCTTACATATAGTAAAATTATATGTAAGTATATACACACATACATAGACTCATACACATACATGTAAATATATCTTGAAAGTGACAAATAAATAGTTCTATTTGCTACCCACTGAATGGTATATCACCTTTTGGAAAATCTTATAAAATACAATCCCACCTCAATAACCCAGAAAAATATTTGCGCTCTCTTGAGGTTGAGATTGCACAGAATTGACTTACGGTTATACATGCAGAATAGAGCAGAATTCAATGCACAATAGCTTTTTAACAGAGGACACCTTCTGACTAGGACTACCACAGTGTTTGGGGAAACAATAGAAACTTACCTTGTTTTTGAGTATAATCAATCACCAGGACATGGCAAGAATTTTTCCAAGTTATGAACTATAATCCATAATTTTCTAAGCTGCACTTTCCAAATGTTGATCAGAGTTTTTATAAAAGCAGTATCATCAGAGATGAAAAATACAAATATATATATTGTTTCGACTTACTCCAGTCTTCTTTAAGAAGTACCTTTCAGGGTGCAATCATGCAGAATGCAGAATCATCAAGTACCTGGACTGACCTGGATTCACATAAATTTGGGAATCATCTCCCTATGATGGAAAAAAGGGTGACAAAGAGATAAAGCAAAGGAATCACTTTGCAAAGTTCTCCTAGAAAACAATGAAAATGCATGAGCTAGTCAGGTCTACACTGTACTGCATTTTTCTTCATATTATATCACCATGTAATTATGGTGAGAAAGATTAATAGACTTAAAATAGAAAGAATAATAAAATGGATTGAAATCTTCTTTACAGGGATAAATAATAAAAGAAAGTAAATTATGATATTTATGCAATGTCACATTTAGAAAAGAGTAGGTTACAAGAGGATTAAAATCCATAGAGAAACATAATGAATGGTTATGCAGTTGTGAAAATAAAGCATTGAGGAAACAGCTTGTTGAGAACTATTAATTAAATATTTGAGATGGTGAGATACCTACATGACTCACTACCTCATTTTCCATAGGTTAAAAAAATCTGGTGTTGAGAGACTAAAAAGATGATAATAAAACTTCTGATGTGGAGTACACAGTAGCTAAAGGAAAAGGAAGACACTGGATCAAATATTACTTTGCTGATGATGGAAGAGAGGGTACACTTCATTTGTAAAAATCAGAAGCTTTCTTAACAACACATGATTATTGTGGGACACCTGGGTGGCTCAGTTGGTTGAGCAGCTGCCTTCGCCTCAGGTCATGATACCAGGGTCCTGGGATGGAGTCCCACATCGGGCTCCTTGCTCGGCCGGGAGCCTGCTTCTCCCTCTGCCTCTGCCTGCCATTCTGTCTGCCTGTGCTCACTCTTGCTCCTCTCTCTCTCTGACAAATAAATAAATAAAATATTTAAAACAACAACAACACATGATTATTCTGTCTGTAACAGAGAAAAAAGAGAAAGCAACTATAATTTAAGAAATATATAATTTACTAAAGTTTGGTGTGGACTACTGTACTAAAATTAGGCAATTTTTTGTGTACTTTCTTGGGTAAATATTATATTTGATAAAATAGTGCAATAATGTTTAAGTGAATGATAGATTTGAGTAAGTTTATAATAATATTTAATTTATAAATATGTTTTATGAGTAATTTATGTCAATAAATAACTAGAATAAAGGTATAGGGAAGTAATTTATATGCAATCTCTTCCTTTTAGTACACAGTTAAAATAATAGAAACAAGTGCAAATTCAGTATTACACAGAAGTACTGAAGATGGAAGGGGATACAATATGAAGTAGAGAAAGAAGTTAAAAATCTTTACTGAGTAGCTTAATATTTGAGACTTTAATAAAGAGTAGGAGTTTCATGGACCTGCAAAAAGGGGAGGCTTTTTAAGACAGAGGAAATAGCTGAAAGAGTTCAGGAAGATATAAAATACATATAATTTTCAAAAAATAAAAGTAAGTTGCATTATGTGTTCAAGTTAATTTTCACCACGTGGAAATTCATGATCAGTCAACATATGTGGGACATATAAAAAACACAACTTTAATTGAAAAACCAAAGGCAGTATTACCTAAGCACAGACTTTTTAGACTGAAGTTATCGAAGAAACTCTAGATTGGTCAAATTACCAGTCAAATGGATACCAGTAAAGTCACAAGTATTGAACAGAGTTAATTGATCAAAAAGGTAAGCTCTTGCCAAAGGTATGTGTCAGTACTACAGCTCGTTCTTTTGCGTGGCACCTGGGAGGCAGTAGGCTCCTTTAGGATGAAGCTGAGCATTTCTTTTCCAGCTAATGGCTGTGAGAAACTCTTTGAAATGGATAGTGAATGCACACTTTGTACCTTTTATGAGAAACATATGGCCACAAAAGTTGCTACTGGTGCTCTGGGTGAAGAATGGAAGGGTTACATAGTCCAAATCAATGGTGGCAATAACAAGTCTTCCCCATGAACCTGGTTGTCTAGACCCATGACTGTGTCTACCTGCTGCTGAGTAAGGGGCATTCCTTACCAAGGAGGACTGGAGAAAAAAGTGCAAATGTGTTTGAGGTTATATTGTGGATGCCAATCTCAGTGTTCTCAACTTGGTCATTGTGAAAGAGAAGGATATTCCTGAACTCACTGATACTACTGTGGTTCAACACCTGGGCCCCCAAAGAGCTAGCAGAATCTGCAAACTTTTCAATTCCTGTAAAGCAGATGATGTCTCCCAAGCACTTTGTGAGAAAGCCCCTAAACAAAGAAGATAAGAAACTGAGAACCAAAGCACAGAAAATTCAGCATCCTATTACTTCCCCCTGTCCTCCAGCACAAACACTGGTGTGTTACTCTGAGGAAACAATGTACCAAGAAAAATAAGGAAGACGTTGCAGAACATGTTAAACTTTTGGCCAAGAGAATGAAGACCAAAGAAAACTCCAGGAACAGATTGCCAAGAGATGGAGGCTGTCCTCTCTGAGAGCTCTGTCTCTAATCTGAGTTCAAATATTAGACTTTCTAAGTGTAACAAATAAGATTAGACACCAAAAAAAGAAAACAAAGGCTGCAACTTCATGAAGATAGATAGGTAGATAGACAGATGATGGATAGATAGTAACATTTGCATCTATAATGTATGTAGAGTAAGTATTTGAAGCAATACTGAACGGTGGAGGGATGAGCTTATTTTCTCTAAAACATGCTTCCTAGATTTGTCTCTGGATCTCTCTCTCTCTCTCTCTTTTTAAAGATTTTATTTATTTGTCAGAGACAGAGGGAGAGAGAGCGAGCAAGCGAGCAGAGGCAGACAGAGAGGTAGGCAGAGGCAGAGGGAGAAGCAGGCTCCCTGCTGAGCAAGGAGCCCGATGTGGGACTCGATCCCAGGACCCTGGGATCATGACCTGAGCCAAAGGCAGCTGCTTAACCAACTGAGCCACCCAGGCGTCCCTGACTCTGGATCTCTTAATGTGAAAAAGTGGCAAAAAATGGAAGGGTATTAGGGATAGGGACAGGGAACTGAATTGCATTTAAAAGCTTATTAGCAGCTTTGAACATATTTCTACAGATCTAAAGTTACAAAGTCATTCAAAAAGAAGAAATATTTTTACCCCATCAGCCAGAATCTGGCTGCTACTATTATATGTAATAATTTATTTGCAGAAAATTATAGAAACAAAGAATATAGGCTTTGGAATCAGAATCCTGAATTTAAAATCATGATCTCTCACTTAATATTTGAGAAGTTAACTGACTTCTTTGGGCCTCTGATCTCTCTTCTATTCTTGCAGATAATAATGCCTGACTCACAACATACCTGGAAGATAATGTGAGGCCACTCATGTAAACAGCTTAGCATATTATCAAACATGCTGTATACTTGCTATGAAAAGGTAAGTATGGTGTTTGGAGTGGGAGACCTTCCATCCTCCAGGTATCCCTGCCAAGGGAATTGAGGAAAAGAAATCTCCTGAATCTTTTTTCCTCATCCCTCAATCCTATTTGGTTAGGGTGAATAAAGAAACTCAGTTTCTTTGTTTCTGCCTTTTCTAGATTCTCTCTCTTTTGAATTGCCCTGCCTATAGAAAAAAATGCATTTTGGCCTGATCACCGCATGTGGGAAGATTAGTAGTGACTCCTATATTTTATTTCTCATTTGCTTCCTGAACTTCATGGAGAAGACAATAATGTCAAGCCTCCTTAAAACCCAACATGTGATAGCTATTATTTTATTAACAAGCAAGTATTATGCATTATGTTGTATGAGGTAGAATTTAGAAATGCTTTCTATAATTGTCTTTTAGGCAGTCAGCTTAAATTACAAATTTTAATTTAAAGTGGTATTTAATAATTATGAGTTTAAAAAGTTTAAAGTGGTTCCAGGAGATTGCTAAGTCTGTACTACGTGGGAAGAAAAGTGTATCATCAGAAATGTCATCATGAAGATGGGATAGGGAGGGAGACAAACCATAAGTGACTCTTAATCTCACGAAACAAACTGTGGGTTGCTGGGGGGAGGGGGGTTGGGAGAAGGGGGGGTAGGGTTATGGACATTGGGGAGGGTATGTGCTTTTGGGTAAATTGGAAGGGGAGGTGAACCATGAGAGACTATGGACTCTGAAAAACAATCTGAGGGGTTTGAAGTGGTGGGGGGGGTGGGAGGTTGGGGTACCAGGTGGTGGGTATTATAGAGGGCACAGCTTGCATGGAGCACTGGGTGTGATGAAAAAATAATGAATACTGTTTTTCTGAAAATAAATAAATTGGAAAAAAAAAGAAATGTCATCATGGAAACAATATTATTTGAATAGTGAAACTTAGAGATTTATAACATTAACAGATATCATGGGGTGATAATGACAAGAATATTAGTTATTTATACGACATTGTGTGACAGAGATGGTTAACTCAATTAGATCCTGGTGGTATTAATGTCAAGGTCACATATTTAATTTCCATATGGGCCAGTATACTCCTGACTGGGAAAACTTTTCTCTCTACTCACGGACGGCACCCTTAACCCCAATCTGTTATTTCTCAATTATGTGCCATTAATTGATGCAATATCCTACTGATAGTGGGTCATCTGTGCCATCTGCATAAATGAAGGACAGCATGTCTATGAGGCAGCTGACAGAGAACAACTTGAAGCCAGTAGTATCAGAAATTTCACTAATAACCTGTAGTTTTCTCCAGGAAACAAAAAATAGCTCCAAATTTTTCAGGGGAGAACTAACTGCAAACATTATTCAACAGTAGGTTGGAATCAACTCACAGTCACTTTCTGTTTTAAAAGTGAGGCAAATACCATAAGAGACTCCTAACTATAAGAAACAAGCTGAGGGTTCCTGAAGTGAGGAGAGTTGGGGAGGGGACAGAATAATTCGAAGATGGACATTAAGGAGGCAGTTGATGTAATGAGCACTGATGCTATACGCAACTGACTAATATGCACTAAATTCTACCTCTGAAAATTAATAATACACTATACATCAACTAAATTGAATTTGAACAAAAACATTTTTAAAAAGTAAGGCAAGTAGAAGCTCAGTAGCCTTGTATGCTTTTTTAAAAAAACTGATACTTAGCATGTATTTATCTGATACGATATTCTCCCATGTAGCGTATTTCCTAATAAAAAGGAGACCTTTTTATTTTGCCATTGCTGCTTATTTACTAACCCAGTGCTCCCTTGTAGTAGTTCTAAATCCTATCGGAAATTTGTAGTATATTCTGGTGTCATTCATTTATCATTAATTATGATATATGACTGACAGATACACTGTGACATACCAGGGAGTAGTCAGATTATTTCTCATCCTCAGTTGCCAGTGAGAGCACTAAGATCTATATTCTGCCAAAGAACTGATCCAACATAATATCATAATGTGAAGTCTAAAAACTAAGACGTACTTAAAGTTAAAATAGAGGTAGACAAAAACTTCTAAGCCCTACCTTTAATTTAATTATTTATTTATCCATTACTTAATTCTTTTATGTCTTCCTCCTTACTCAGAAATTTGCCAAATAAGCTACTTATAAAAAACCTTTAAAGAAGAGATTGATGGAAATCACTTAAACTCCTTAATTTATACTAAAAATGTTTCATCTATGAGAATAAGGATTCAAGGTGCCATCAATCTAGGAGAGAGAAACATCTGTCTATTATATTTCAAGTAGCAGTCACCAGATGGAACAGAGTTTAATGTGTATGTGTTAGGGTATAGTGAGACATCAGGGCACTCTAGATAAATATTTCTTCAAAACATCTATGTTAGAGACATTGTACTAATAACAGAAGATTTAACAGAAAAAAAATTTTTTAAGTCCTTATGTTCAAGGATTTGGCATCCTAATGGAATAGGGAATAAAAGGTTAAAAAAAAAAGAGGGAGAGGGATTATTATTGAGATGAGAATTAATCTCCCTGAGAATCACATGGAGTTGGACTTAAATGTTATGAAACTGCCCTGAGCAGGTCCCTTGAAGCTGGTTACTTCATTATGAGGCTCAACGTCTGCATCATTTGTGGAGCCTTTCCCAAGTAAAAAATAGAGAAATCTCTCACTGATTTTATATGATTTCTGGAGTTTGTCTCCACTGCTAGACTCATAGAATCTATGCTTGCATTTTTGTTTTATCCCTCTGCTTGCCTGAAATGACAATGTCCAAGCTAACTGTAGACCCCACATGCTGAAAACAGCACAGCTTCTGCCAGACTGGCTCTCTAAATGAATATGTGGAATCAACCCAATTCACATTTTTTTTAAAGATTTTATTTATTTATTTGACAGAGAGAGATCACAAGTAGGCAGAGAGAGAGGAGCAAGCAGGCTTCTGGCCGAGCAGAAAGCCCGATGTGGGGCTCGATCCCAGGACCTGGGACCATGACCTGAGCCGAAGGCAGAGGCTTTAAACCACTGAGCCACCCAGGTTCCCCCCGATTCACATCTTTAAATCAACTTGAACTCTTATGAGAGCTAAACTAGTATATGTTGAAATAATTATAAAATTTTTGGATCTTTATGTTACTGTAGCCTAGACTTTCACAATTAATATACTCCATACCCATCCTGAACATGCCCTTTAAATAACTTTTACTTTACCACTGCCACTCTTAGAGAGTTTATTAATCTGTGTTCCCAGCTAAACAAACCCAATAAGTTATAGAGATTAGCTAGATAGATACAGAGATAGAGTTTATTATAAGGAATTGGCTCATGAAGTTTTGAGACATCCCAAGATCTGCAAGTTAGAGACCCAGTAAAGCCAATATAGTCTTAGTCCAAGTCCAGAGGGAGGAGGAGACATAATGCCTCAGCTCAAAGAAAGGCAAAGAAAGTAAATTTTCCCTTCTTCTGCCTTTATGTTCTATTCAGGTCTTCAGTGATTAGATGAAGCCCCCTCCCCTCCATAAAGCCCCCAACACACACACACACACACACACACACACACACACACACACACACGGGGGAGGGCAATCTGCTTTACTCATTTTACAGAAGCAAATGTGAATCTCACTTAGAAACACTATCACAGACACACCCAGAACACTGTTTAATCAAATATCTAGGCATCCCATGGCTCCTTCAAACTGACACATAAAATTAAACATCACAGAGAATATTCTTTAAAACTGAATATGGTACTACAATGGTAACCTGATCAGTGAACATTAGAGCAGCATTATTACCTCCTTTATGCTAAATATTATATTTCTACTAATATAACCTAAATTCAAATCATAATTTTTAGAAGCCAATTTACCACTACATTATGTTTTTTCAGAGTCACACACTTCAGATCAGCATGTTACTCACAATCTTATTCTCATATTTTTAGAAAGATAGAATTATATCAGAACATTCTAGAAAGTGAGAAGATTTTTTTTTCTTGATTTTAATTCATAATATTTTAATAAAAATGTGATTTTTGACATCATTTTGTATAAGACAGGCTATATCCCTTTTCCTGCTGCAAAATAGTCATTCAATTTTGGCTAAAATAGAAAATATGGATGCTTACAATAAAAAAAATAACAACATCAAAACAAAGGATTGTCTGAGTTTACAGTGTGCAGCTACAAAATACTGTGACCAATGGGTCATAACCTCTGCTCTAAAGGGTTTCAGGCCTTGCCACTAATTACCTTTCCTCTAAAAAACAAACCAACAAAATAGGTCATATTTTCCTTATAGAACAAATGGAGTATTTAGCTTAATTCAATTAGCCTTTGGTTAAAGCAACAGGCATTAGTTAAAGAAAGAATAGCATAAATAGAACAGACCTGAGGTAAGTTCCTTCACTGCTCTTTGAAGTGGAAAATTCTTTTGCGACCTCTTCAGTATGGTATCTGGTCTTCAAGATAACACTATTACTTTTCTACTCCCTTGAAAAAGAATGAACTTAGAATTGTGTACAGTTTCTTAGCCCTTAGAAAATCATAGAAACCAACATGCTAGACTACGTTCCATTTCCTTTAATGACAAGATGACTGAGTGGTAAAAATAGTTAGTTCAGAATACTGGTAAACATAAAAGTAGAATTGACAATTCAGGAAACATAACTCGTATAGGAGGAAACTGCTCATTGCTTCAGAATGAGGTGACAGTCTAATCAAACAACTCAATCCATGTTGTAGGCTTATAACCCTCTTTGGTTCTTTAGGTGACATGTGAAGACTGTTCAGTGTGTTATAATTAAAACAAAACAAAACAAAACTTAATTCTCTTTTCTTTCTTTCTCTTTTCAAGATTTATTTATTTGATAGCAGGGTGGGGTGAGGAGGCAGAGGGAAAGGGAAAGAATCTCAAGCAGACACCAGGAGTGCAGAGCCTGAGGTGGGGCTCAATCTCATGACCCCGAGATCATGACTTAAGATGGAATCAAGAGTTGGATGCTTAACTGACTCAGCCACCCAGATGCCCCAAAACTTAATTTACTTTTGAGTATCAGAAGTGACTCTAGATATTACTTAGTCTAAAATACCTAGTTATTTTGCTATTGAATATCATAATTTACTCTTCCATCTTTAAAATTATAAAGCTCCCAGAGGTAGAGATTTTTCCTCATTGTATTCACTGATGTATCCCAAAGGCCTACAGCAATCAGTGGCATGCAGTAGATGCTTTATAAATATCTACTGAATATATGAAAGACTAGATGATTATTGCTTGGTCAACAAACTCATCATATTTCTGTTTTTAATATGCTAAGTACCTTCTGGTTTCAGGGGCTCTGTACAAGTTTTTCCATCTTCTTGCACATCTCTGTCTCTTCCCTTTTTTTCCAAGTCTCTTCATACAGCTCTTCCTTACTCATTGCATAGGTCTCACATCCTTTTTTTTTTTTTTTTAAAGATTTTATTTACTTATTTGTCAAAAAGAGAGAGAGCGAAAGCACACAAGCAGGCAGAGACAGAGAGAGGCAGGCTCCCTGCTGAGCAAGGAGCCTGATGCGGGGCTTGATCCCAGGACCCTGGGATCATGACCTGAGCCGAAGGCAGTGGCTTAACCCACTGAGCCACCCAGGCATCCCAGGTCTCATATCTAATAGCACTTTCTCATTGGGGCCTTTTCTGAACACTAGAGTGAAAGCAGATGGTTTCTCCTCTGGTCTCACTTTAATACACTACTCTAATTTTATGTTCTTCACAGCATATACCAGTTTTATTACACTGGAATATGTGTATTGAGGATAAAGATTCCACATGTCTTCCTCACCATACTCCATTACCTGGAAGAGAGGTACAGAGGAAATTAGGTGTTTGAAATATACAATATACTTGCTGTTTGCTAAAAAATACCACTATGTGCCTGACCCTGTGCTCACCACTGAAAATGGACTAGTGAACAATTTGTTCTCATGGAACAGACAGAAAGAAATGAACAAAAAGGCATTTTTCACCAAATTACTATAACAGTTATAAAAGAAATAAATATGGCAATATGATAGAGAATAAAAGAGAATCTATAGATTTTTGAATGGCAAAGACATCTCAAGTGGTGACACAAAAATGAGGTAAGATGAGGTTTCTCAAACGCACCTTGCTTTTTTTTTTTTTTTTTTTTTTTGAGGCCAGAGATGTCAGCAAAGATTAAGTCAGATAGGGACTTAGAATAAGGAGTTTAGATTTCATTCTAAGAACCACAAAAACAACTAAAAATAGGCACTTGTTTTGCCTTAAGAAGAGTTTTGGGTCTATAGAAGAGAAAAGATTGAAAGGGGGAAAAGGAGAAAGTGTGGATAGAAACTGTCCCAGGAGTCTGGTAGCTGATCCAGAGACATGGAATTAGAGATGAAGAGAAAGGTTGGATTCCAGATACATTTTAAAAATAAAATTCACGGGACACAATGATTACCTCGGGGGTAAATACAGATGATTATGTTGCCATATAATTTGGCATCTAAATGGGACACTTTTTTAAAAAAAGATTTTTGTTTATTTACTCGAGAGAGAGCATGAGCAGGGGGAAGGAGCAGTGACAGGGAGAGGCAGACACCCCGCTGAGCAGGGATGGGGCTCCATCCCAGGACCCTGAGATCATGACCTGAACCAAAGGCAGAAGCTTAACCATCTGAGCCACTCAGGTGCCCCTAAATGGGACATTTTTTAAGTAAAGATGAGGCAGTATGAACAATCAGACCTGGACAAAAGGGACTGTCCAAAGAAAACCAGGAGATATGTTTACCGTCATATTTTTTTTCTTAAATATTTGGTGAATGACATTTTTCATTAGGCAATTCAAGAAAGAAAATGTAATGAGAAATTGGGCTAAAAGGTATTGTTTGGGCAATTAAGACAGAAAAATTAAGACAGCAAAAACACAGAGCTAGAAACAGCATGACAGGTTTTGGACCATAAAATAGTTCTGATATAATTTAAATTTGACCAGCATGTAAAAGACATGGGTTACTGTTCATCATATGCTATTATTAATCATTAATTTGTACGGGCCCAAATGTATTACATTTGCCTAATATATTCTTTGTCAGTTTTCTGGTTCCTGAAATTAACATTTTAATTTCCAATTGCTTGAACTCAATAGTTTTAAAATGAATCATGATTCCTTAATTATAAATACCTAGAAATACTTTAAAGAAAATTGGAGATTCAAAGAATTTAATCCACTGAGTTGCTCTTGAAAGAATGAAGGAAGAGATAGCAAATCTTATTCATACACTAATAACTATTAGAATAGAAAATATTGATGAATTTTTGATGTAACTTGAATTTAAATGCCTATGGAGACTCAGAAAATCCCAACATCTATTTACTCCAGATTGGAAGTGAAAGTCTATTTTCATTCAATTTCTTAGCATTATTAGTAGTGAAATATAAAGGCAGGATTACTGATCTCAGTGCGCCATCAGATTCAGAAAAGCCTATATGTCACATAACGGAGTACAGATTACCAGGCAAGTGACTGTTATTTTGAGTTTAGTCAAGTTTGATAGGGTTTTTACGACTGGTCCAAGAAATGAATTACTGAGTTCATCTTTACAAAGAATCTGTTCACTGCAGCCTTAATATGAAAGTCAGATTGAAAATTCAGACTCATAGCAGGTACAGTAAATGGAATTTTCCCCATAGATTAGGATATGAAATTATTATGAAGAACTGTTTCTGTTCAAAAAATTGTTTTGATGTAGGAGCCCTGATATATCAAGACTTATCTACTTATTTATGCTTTACCTTCCTACATTTTGATCATTGTTTTAAATGCATAACACTATGCATATCTGCTGTCCTGATGGATGGGCTCGCTGCAGATATGGTACAGCTAATGAAAAGATGGAACAAACACTTACAAGATACATAAAGATTTATGAATCAATAAGAAAGCCTGAAATGTTAAGTTCCAATTTTTTTTTCAAAAGATAGTGGGCTAATTTGAGACAAAAATCTCCACTTAATTTCACTATATGAAATGAAAATTTGTGTTATGCTCAAGGGATTGTGGTTCCAAATGTTTCTACTTTCCTTTTTCAGTTTGGAATCTATATATGACCACATAGGCTAATGCAGAGAATAAATTCCAAAATTATTCTGGGCTAGACTTCTTAATACTTTCTGAACTTTTTATTGAGGAATAAGATATATAAAAGAGAGTGTATTGGGGCGCCTTCGTGGCTCAGTGGATTAAGCCGCTGCCTTCGGCTCAGGTCATGATCTCAGGGTCCTGGGATCGAGTCCCACATCGGGCTCTCTGCTCAGCAGGGAGCCTGCTTCCTCCTCTCTCTCTCTCTGTCTCTCTGCCTGCCTCTCTGTGATCTTTCTCTGTCAAATAAATAAATAAAATCTTTAAAAAAAAAAAAAAGAGAGTGTACAAATCATAAGGGTATTGCTGGGTGGCCTTTCATACACCCAACACACCAATGTGACAAGCAGCCAGATCAAAGAACAACTTTACTGGGACTCCCATAATGGCAATCACATAATAAATGTAAACTGCTTTTTGACTTTTAATATAATGGAGATCCTTTTGTTTTTGAATAATAAGCAAAAGGATTCTGACAGTAGGAACTCTTTTGGCTATGACGTCCTTCATGTAATACTGTATTTGTGAGGCTCAGCCATACCAGTGAAGGCTTTCCCAGTGTGCTCAGTCTCATATATTATTATTCCACATGTGAATATACCATATGTTTTTATCCATTCACCTACTGGTAGGTACTTTCAGATTTTAGCTATTATATGCAGTGCCGCTGTAAATATTCTATTATTTAGTGAACATGTGTACATATTTCTGATGAGTTCACACTTAGAAGTGGAATTGCTGAAGAATAGTGTATGCAAATGATCACTGCTAATAAAATAGCGCCAAACTGGCTTTCAAAGTCATTTTATCAATTTGTGTTTCCACAACTTTACCAACATTTGGGACTGGCTTCTGTTTCATTTTAATAGTAGCATATTGTAGTTACATCTTGTAATTTTTGAAGATGAATGAATTCAAACACATATGTTTGTTGGCCATTTGAATATCCTTTTTAAAAAGTGCTTGTCTAAATCTTTTGCTTAATTTTCTATTGAATTCTTTTTCTTACTGCTTTCCAAGGGTTCTTTAAATATATCCTGAGAAGTCATTTGCAAATACAAGTATTACAAATATCTCACTCTGTGGGCTGCCTATTCACACTCTTACTGGAGGGAGTTGATCTTAATGTAGTCTAATAACTTTTATTTTGGTTATAATTAAAGCTGTGTTCATCCTATTTAAAAAAAATACTGCATACCATATGGCTATGAAGATATTCTCTCATGTTTTCTTCTGAAATATTTAGGTTTTTTTTTTCACATTTAAATCTGCACTTCCTCTGGAGCTGATTTTTATGTGTGATCTAAGATAGTAACTTACCTTTTTTTTTTTTTTAAATAGGGCAAGACAATTGATCTAATACTATTTCTTGAAAGACCATTACTTCCTCACCACCTTGCACTGTCACCTTTGTCTTAGAGTGACTGCATGTGTACAGTGATCTGATTCTGTACTGCTGACTCTTTATGATTGATATATCTTTCATTGTGCATGCCAGAGAAGCAGGAGCTACAAAATGTTTAAATTTATTTTCAACCGGAATTTAAAGACCAAAGATAGGAAATGACTATCTCAAATATTACTGTAGTTACAAAATGAAAGTTTCCAAAATTCAAAGCCAAAATAAACATCTCTAAACAGATTTTATATTATATTTTAACAAAATTTGTTTTGGTTTTTACTATAGGTAAAGTACTATGATATTGCAAAGAATTGATTTCAACTTAGTGAAAAAGATAAATATGTCTTAGATATTTTTTGTTTTATATATAAATCTTTTATTATGAATAGATATATATAGTCTACATGGAAGCTTCTTTTTACAGACTTTTTCCCTTTTACAAATTCAAGTGTGGCATATGTATATTTTTGGCTTATGTAAATTGAAGTTTCATGAGAAATTTTCTTTAGTTATTATACATGGGTTTCTAGAAGTAAATTGATTTTTTTTTTTAAAAAGCATGATTTGAATGAGGTTTATTTCATGGTCTATTCTTCCTCAATATTTTCTTTTTCTTTCTTTTTTTTTTATTTTAGAAAGAAAAGGGCGAGTTGGTGCAGGGGAGAGGCAGAGAAAGAGGGAGAGAGAATCTTAAGCAGGTTCGATACACAGTGCCAAGCCTGATGCACGGCTCAATTTCACAAACCTGAGATCATGACCTAATCTGAAATCTAGAATCGGAGAATTAACTGACTGAGCAACCCAGGCACCCATTTTTTCTCAACATTTTCTGATTGGTCTCTAAGTTTGCTGTCTTGCTTAGGGAAATATCATTCACATTAAAGAACTCTATGTACAATGTGGGATAGAGGTCGATCATTCTCTTGCAGAAGAATAGTAAGACATGCCTGTTGTGATTTTATTGCATTATGCTATGCTTCATTTCTGAAATGAAATGAAAGCATTACCTTCATCATGTATAAAGTCTCAATTATGCTTATAATTATTTCCAGTTTCTTTACTGTCCTACCAATATACTTAATTTCTCTCTCATAATACAATTTTGCTTATTATACTATTGAACCAAGTTTTGATAACTGGTTACTTTTCTTTCTTCCCTCCTTTTACATTTTTTTCATTATTCTCAAATATCTATCGAATATTAAAACCATTGTTTAGTAAAAGCATTTCTCAGCTCCTAAAACTATTAAAATAAAGTTCTCAGTGAAACTGCTTCAAATAATTTTTAAATTCTCAAATATGACATTTATATGGTATTAAGCCTTCCTCTTCTGGAATATGATATGTTGATATAGTTTAAAAATCTAGTTTATATATCTTATAATAGTTTTATTATTTTTGATGTAGATCCTTTAACTTCTGTTAAATATATTCTTACTTATTTTAATACATTTTATAGTTATTATTACTTACATAGGCTCTTAATTAATTTACAGTGTTAATGCCAGTAGAGAGAAAACCTGGTTTTGAATCTATATATATGGCAGTATGGTCCTGCCATAAACAGACATGAGGATCAACAGAGTAGAAATTAGTGTCCACAAATAAACACTTGCATATACAGTCAATTGATTTTTCATAAGTATGTCAAGACAGTTCAGTGGAAAAAGAAAAGTCTCTTCAGCAAATGGTGCTGGGACAACTGAATATCCATATGCAAATAAATAAAATTGAATTCCTACTTCACATATAAAAATTAACTCAAGAACAGTTCATAGACCTAAATGTAAGAACTAAAACTACAAAGCTCTAGAAGAAAACACAGGAGGTGGGGGGCGCTTGGGTGGCCCAGTGGGTTAAAGTCTCTGCCTTTGGCTCGGGTCATGATCCCAGGGTCCTGATACCGAGGCCCCGCATTGGGCTTTCTGCTCAGCAGGAAGCCTGCTTCCTCCTCTCTCTCTGCCTGCCTCTCTGCCTACTTGTGATCTCTCTCTGTCAAATAAATAAATAAAATCTTAAACACACACACACACACACACACACACACATAGAAGGAAGTCTTCCTGACCTGGTTAGGCAATGGTGTCTTAGATATGATACAAGCAACAGAAGAAACTTGATGAATAGGACTCATCAAAGCTAAATTTTGTGCTTCAAAGAGCGCCAACAAAAAAACAAAAAGATAATCCACTAAATGGGAGAAAATATTTCCAAATCACACATCTGAGAAGAGATTTGTATCCAGATTACATAAACAATGGTCAAAACTCAATATTAAAAAAACAAGCAACCCAAATTAAAAATGGGCTGAAGATCTGAATAGACATTGCTCCAAAGAAGATATGCAAATGTCCTCTAACCACATGAAGTGATGCTTAATAACATCCTTACCTAGGGAAGCACAAATCAAAACTGCAAGGAGATACTACCGAACATGCACTAGATGGCCAATAAATAAATAAATAAATAAAAGAAAGGAAGAGACGATTATAAGTTTTCATGAGAATGCGAGAAACTAAGCACTCATTCACACTTTGGAAAACAGTCTGGTGCTTTGTCAAAAAGTGGAATATAGATGTAATCCAGCAAATCCACTCCAAGGTATATACCCAAGAAAAATCAAGACGTATTTCCACACAAAAGCTTGTGCACAAACGTTCATATGAGCATTATTCATAATAGTTAAAAAGTAGAGGAAAAAATCTAATGCCCAATAATGATGAACAAAACCCAAAAATGTAGTATATCTGTACAATGGGATACTACTGGCAATACAAAGAAAGGTAGCAGTGATCCTGTTACAATATGGATGAACCCTGAAAACTGTTAATGCCAGTCACAAAGATCACAGATTGCACTATTTCATTCACATGAAATGCTTAGCATAGGCAAATTCAAACAGACTTAGAAAAACATCAACTTGGAAAAAGAACAGTGAGAAAAATAGGTGAAATTTCAAAGTAAAAATAGGCAACAGGCACAAAAACAATAAACAGTAAATAATCAAGGAATGTGTATAACTTTTAAAAGTATGCAATGTATTATTGGTTATGAAGTTCAGAGTGAAGTCTCACATCTATAGAAACAAGTTTTTTCCAGTTATGGTGGGACTTTTCAGAAATAATTGCAAATACCATAAGGAGTACACACCCTTTCACCTAAAAATTGTATTCTGTGTATTTAGCTTAAAGAGAGTATGCATTCATTTGTTCACATTTAGTTTTGGTTGTTCTTTATAGTATTATTCAAAATATTAAAAAATTTAAAAATAGAGGTACTATGAAAATACAGACTTGCTTAAAAATGTTGATGCTTCCATATCATGAAATCATATTCAGCCTGTAGAAACAATGTTGTATATGAGAATATATTGACATAAAAGATGATCATGATGTATTATAGATGAGAAACAGCTTCAAAAGGGTGTGTATATGTATGATCATTATGAGGTATATATACATTAGTGAAGAAACATAAACACAGTGAAGAGACACAGAGATATGTAAAAGTACATGCACACAAAGATATTAATGGCTTATAGCCACTTTATAGATTAATGATTTGCAGGGTATTTTTATTTTTAAGGAAATAAATATGCCTATAAAAATAAAAATACCTGTATACTCATATACCTACATTTGTTTAGATGAGTTTATCAATTAGGATATTATAGCTGTCAGGTGTTAAAACTTATCCTTGAGATAAGAAGTCTCAGTTGTACACTTGATATTGTATCTCTAAATGACCCCAAACTTTGTCCAACTATAATTTCTACCCTTTGGTGAAAGAGCAGGGTAATTATGGAAGCAGCATATGTTTAACTACTTTGATATATGGAGGAAAATGTTTCCTGAGGTTGTGACATGGCTCTGCAGCAAAAGAGATGACAAAATTATGGTCTCAACAATCATTTATAACTCAAAAGGAATGAAAAGTAGTTCTTTTGAGTTTCTTAAATTCACCCACAGAGGCATAAAAGGAATGATGCTAGCTGTAAAGTAGTGATGTTATATTCCATAGATTAGATTATGCAAAATAACAAATTGAGAAGTATGCAAGTTATCTGAGCTGTATTAATGATGGGTTTTAAATTGCTCTATTTATAGTGTTTTTTGGTATAACACACAACTTTGTGTAATGTCTAAAAATTGAGCAAAATGTATATATGTGATTCAAGACTTTTTCACAATCCCATAGATTTTCTATTATTTCCTTTTCTTTCAAGAATTATGTAAATTAGGTAGATAAGAAAAAGCATTTTCAGCAGAAAGATATTTAATGTCATTCATGGAAATAGTTTCTTTGGAAATGGCTAAGAATCAACTAAAGAAACATAAAAATTATAACAGTATGCTAATGTCTATACCATATGAAAATACAGTTAACTATATTGCATTAAAATGTAGATCCCTACAAGGGGAGAAATTTTTTTAGATTACCACTTTTGCCTCACACATCACTTTGCTTAAATAATGCAGACACAGTGTAATCTGGACAATGAACACACAGGCTTTATAATTTGACAGATTTTAGTTTCTTTCTGCCCCACCATTGATGGGCTGTAATATCTTTGGAAATTTCCTTAACTGCTCTCAGTTTATTCCTTATCTATAAAAGTGAAGACAGTAACATTTACCTCTCGAGGCTGCCTAGCAAACTGAATGAAAAATGATTAAATGGCTGTTAAGTGAAAATGCCTAGCATATTATTAGCTATGTCTTCCCATTAAAGAACAAAGAGGAAATGACATGTCTTAAAAGTACAGTCATTCTGCTATACGGTTTGTTTTGGAAATGCAAATTTATTCCAATAATGGGAACTATTTGAGTGCAAAACAAATTTCAAGATTGTTTATACATAATTTCATCCATGAGAAACAGTAGGTGAATTCATAAAACTTGTACCCAGCTGAACCAACCCATGCAAGAATAACATCTCCCATTCCAAACACACCATGTGTGCATGCATGCATGTGCACGTGTGTGTGTGAGAGAGAGAAAGAGAGAGAGAGAGAATGAGAGGGGGAGGGAGGGAGGCACATCCATCCATATTTAGTGTTCTGACTTTCTGTCTGATTTTAGGTATCTCTTCCATCACTTACCTATAATTCACAAGCTGCAACCCTTCCTCTGACCACTTCCACAAGCAAATTTCATGTCTCTTTCAAGGCAAAGTGCCATATTTGTTGTAGTATTTGTACATTTCCTAACAATCTCACATGAGTAAACTGTGTTAATGTTTTTATCATGGCCCATGTGTGTGTGTGTGGGGGGAGTGTCTCAAACCATTCAGGTCGCTGTATCAAAATGCCAGAGAGTGGGTAGTTTATAAAACAACAGAAATTTATTTCTCACAGTTCTGGAGCTTGGAAGTCAGAGATCAGGGTGACAACATGTTTGGATTTTAGTGAAAACCTTCTTTGAGTTTGAAGACTGTCACTTCTCACTGTGTCTCCACGTGGTAGACGGATTAAGGGAGCCATCTCAGGCCTCTTACATAAGGGCAATAATCCCATTCATGAGGGCTCTGTCTTCATAACCTAATCATCACCTCAGTACCCTAATATCATCATCTTAGAGGTTAAAGTGTCAACATATGAATTTAGGGAGGCACAACATTAAGACCATAGTAATGTTTCATTGATGAAGTTTTCAGTGTTGTGTCCTTAACTCCATTTTTTCCATGAGGCATGTAGCTTTTATTGTCCTATTTTGCATAGCACAATAACTTTTAGAATGACTAGGTTATGTTATGTGACAGTAATGGCTCATAACTATTACACATACTATTGATATTCAATTGTTTTCAAGTTTCTATCTACCATTTTTTTTTGAGAAAATATAACATGAAGACAGGAACACCTTAAGTTTAAGGAGTTAGACAGAATTGATTTATCTACACATTTCTTGAACAATCCTCAAGTAGACACTTCTGAATAGTAACACTTAATTTTCATGGATTACAATACTCAATTATTTTGAATGTTGAACACACAGAAACATCTTCAGTAAATAAATACATGTCTATGCTAACTAAGCTCCCTGGATCCAAAACTTGTAGCAGAGACAGGTAATGGATAAATGCACGGGCCACCCTTCATCAAGAAAGGAGGACCAGATACAGAGAGCAGCAGAGCAGCAGAGAGCAGCAAATAGTCTTTTAGCTGTCAACCATTTTAGGGTCAGTCATAGCTGCAGGAAACTGCCAAGAGGTTACACCCTTCCCAAAACAGACCATATATGTTGAATAAGCAAGATGGAGATAAAGCTGCTCAGCCATTTGGTGTAATTTTTGGCAGTGTGATGGCCAATACATGCTCCAGAGCTTCTGACAGAGTTGCCTTTGTCAGGACTGTATTGCAGTTTAACTTTTCCTCTGCCTAATCCTGCTGCTTCCCCTGCCCTTCACTGGTGTTAATCACCAATAAGCATCTCACACCTTTGACTCCATCTCAGTTTTTCTAATCCTGGAGAATTCAACCTACAACAGGTAAATCTTCACTTAAGATCAATATTTCCTTTAGAAGAACGTTATTATATTTCAGAATGAATTCATCTCAAAATAAGGTAGGTTAACAGAACTAGAGAGTCCTTTTTGTTTCCTGGTATTTAACAGTCCCATTTTCAAATATTCAGAATGATTTGGACATGTAGTAACTTGCTTATAATGTTGAAGCCCTTGCATCATTAATTTTTCCATTTTTCCTATTTGTTGTTGTCAGTAGTACTGAAACTCAAAGTAAGTTTGATATGGATCATAAAACTTTCCAAGAAAATCAGTCTGGTATATCCATCTCTATAACTTAAATAACAAGATCAAATGATGAATGCTTGCTGATTTGAGCATTTCAAACAAGGGAGTAGAACAATTTCTTGAGGAATGCTTGAGGCAAAGGCTATGTATTAGGAAATATTTATACAACAAAGATATTTCTGCCAATAGTTTCAAAATTCCTTTTTTGTTGCATTCTGACAAATACAACAAATTTTTTTTTTTCTTTTCAACTAAAAATGTCTGCTGATCAGAGTTTCCTTCCTACGTTCAAGCAAGCTTGCTTCCTGATAGAAAACTTTCTATGAAGCGTAACTATTTTCCTATTACTGGCTTTTCTTTAGAATGAGTTTCTATCTTATCATTCATCTTCTAAGTGAGGCAGACAAGTAAATCAGTAATAAGTATTATGATAAATTTTCTACTGGGTAGTATAGAAAGACAGTGGAGAAGCATGTGAAACTGGTATGTTAAATAAACATGACACTTGGATTATCAACAAAATGCAATTTAGATTTTCTTCTGCCATCTCATTGAATTTTATTCAGTGAAGGTAATCTTATCCTGTCATTTGATCTCAACTTTGGTAAATCTATAACTTCTCTGTTCACTCTTAGGTAATTACCATCACATTAAGTCAGAAATAGTCTCAATTAAAAAACTGTGATTCCTGGCCCCATGTAATAATTAAAACTCAAAACGTGACCATATATGTATTTTTTTCTTCCCCTGCTTGGGCCTGCTTTAGGCTGGAATCTTGCTGTGGGAAAAGATATAAAGTTGCCTTTCCTGTTTTCTTGCCTTGCTTCTCCCAACTTGCTAAGTCCCTTCAACACCAGAATTTGGAGACCAGGGAGAGGGACAGGGAGATTAAATTCTCACTTGAGCTAAAAATTTTTCAAGCTGGTTTTGCCCTTTCTGATGATGTAGGTATTTAAAGACAGTTCTTTATTCTTGTGGGAAGTTTTTATGCACTATGTACATGTACCTATTAGACTTGTCTCTCTTGCAATTCCCTTAAATCTAAGAACTGTCTGTCAAAGTCTCTTTGTTTATCTAGTAGCATTGGTACTAGGTACCAATGAAAGACTCAAGATAATTTGATGCTGGTTCTCTCTTCCACAAACACAAATCTACTCCACAGTAAACCATCCATGTATCCCTTGTTCCGCGCCCCCCACCCCCACCCCCCCCATCTGGAGCAGCACTCTGCTGATTTCTTCATCAAAGCAGTTCATCAGCCTTTCTCTGCCTTCTAGATTTCCTTGGGCAGGAGTCAGTGCCCACTCCAGTGTTTCCTCACGAATCTCAAATGTTAGTTTGACACCATCTTCTGTTCTGCATATTATCCCAGCAGGAAACACATTTCAAAGTTTTACAAGGCTACTAAAGGCATAGAGATCAAAATATGTAATGACACAAAGACCTATAGAATGTAAAACTTTTGAGCAACTTCCCTGTGAATTACTGTGTTTTATCTGTACTTCAGTATGTCTTTTCCCATATTCTCTCAAATCTAGCTTCAGATACCAGGTGCTCACCAGCTGCAGTCCTCCCTGGTGTCTGGACACCACACTCTGTCATAGATACTGTGTAGTATCCAAAAAAAAAAAAAAAAGGAGCCCATACAATAATACTTTTAGATTAAAAAAATAACTTTAAAGAGACTTTGAGTTTGCTCTTGCTATTATTATTGTTCTCTAATAGTCTAAAATAAGAGATTAGAAAGTTGACAAATACAGAATAATTTAATTATCTATATTTTACTATTCCAAAACATTGATATAAACTTGAAGCTTACATTTGCAGAAGTTAATTGCATGTGTTGATGAAAGCAATTAAAGAAACAAAACGAAACCCAAAAGAACTGATATTCTTGTCTACAAACAATGGAGTTGAACAATTAAAAACTATGTATGTTGATGGGATAGGGAGGGAGACAAACCATAAGTGACTCTTAATCTCACGAAACAAACTGTGGGTTGCTGGGGGAGGGGGTTGGGAGAAGGGGGGTAGGGTTATGGACATTGGGGAGGGTATGTGCTTTTGGGTAAATTGGAAGGGGAGATGAACCATGAGAGACTATGGACTCTGAAAAACAATCTGAGGGGTTTGAAGTGGCGGGGGGGTGGGAGGTTGGGGTACCAGGTGGTGGGTATTATAGAGGGCACAGCTTGCATGGAGCACTGGGTGTGGTGAAAAAATAATGAATACTGTTTTTCTGAAAATAAATAAATTGAAAAAAAAAAGAAATAAAAATAAAAAAATAAAATGGACAGAAAAAAAAAAAAACTATGTATGTTGTCTTTATAAAAAATATGGTGATAAAACATAATGGTAGTATGAAATAAGAGAGTAAACCCAGACTGCATACCATACTATACTACAAAATGATTAACAGTCACAATAAATGCATTATAAATGCATTATAGCACTGGATTTTCTCATAGAACTTTGGAATATCTATCAACAGATGTGACAATATGCCGAGAATAAACAACAGCTGTAGAAAGTTTTCACAATGCAATACAAAACTCAGTTATAAAATATGCATCCTAGTATTTGGAAAATTAATACCACTTTTAAGGAAGGAAGAAATTAATAATTTTATTAAATTTTTTGTTTCTTTGTCCTTTTGAGTGTCTCTTTTGTTTTTCATTATTTAATCTTTTATGACAAAATTATCTTATAATATGTGACAAAAAATGCTTGCAGCTAAGCTCCCTACAGAGAAATTACCTAGGCCACTACATTCTCCTACATGCTTTAATACTTTGTTCCAGTGACTGCTTGTTTTCTTGTAAGAGTAGAACATCTACTGACAAATTAGTAAATTAGTAATAGCATAAATTTCAGTTCACAGCAATGTTCACACTCCTACTGACCACTTGCTGGCCTTTAAGTATGAAAGAGTTGCAAGTTTTCTAAATTTTGTTGACCAATCAGAATAAGCCATATTTTCCACATACCTTATAATTATAAGTGCTTCCACCCAGGCGTACGGACAGGAGTTAAAAGAATAGGAGCTTGGGGCGCCTGGGTGGCTCTGTGGTTGAGCGTCTGCCTTCAGCTCAGGTCATGATCCTAGAGTGGCAAGGGTCCTGAGATTGAGTCTGGCATCGCATCGCACTGGGCTCCCTGCTCAGCTGGGAGCCTGTTTCTCCCTCTCCCTCTGCCACTCCCCTTACTTGTGCTTGCTCTCTCTCTGTCAAATAAATAAATAAAATCTTTAAAAATATAGGAGGATCTAAGTAAACATAAAAATAAAGCAGAAGTAAACATGGGAAAGCAAAGAATGCAGATATTCTTTCTCCTTTTTCATAACTCTAGGTTTCAGAATACAGACAAATTGGCAAGAAAAGGAGGAGGGGTGCTGGAACTACATGGAAAGAGAGCCGCGGAACATTTTAAACCTGATTATAAGTGGGAAAGGAGACATACTGCGAAGGGAAGAACTGTTAAGGACCAGTATAACTGAGTTTTTATTGATCTTGAATATTCAAGCCTTAAGTTTCATTGTTGGAATTTTAAGTCCCCCAACAAAATAACACATTTATTTGCCATTTTGGACACATAAAGCTAGTATTTTGTTAGCAACAATAAAAGCCTTGAAATTCCATGCTGTGGAATAATAAGAGTTTTGCTGTTTTTAAAATTAATTTTTAAGAGTCAGGTGCTAATTTCTGACTTGCATATGCAAAATAGCTAAGAAACATTCTTAATTGAGAAGACATAGTGCGTTTTTTTTTAAAGATTTTATTTATTTATTTTATATATATATATATATATATAGAGAGAGAGAGAGATCACAAGTAGGCAGAGAGCCAGGCAGAGAGAGAGAGGGGAAAGCAGTCTCCCCCCGAGCAGAGAGCCTGATGAGGGGCTCGATCCTAGGACCCTGAGATCATGACTTGAGCCAAAGGCAGAGGCTTAACCCACTGAGTCACCCAGATGCCCAGAGAAGGCATAGTTTTTACATACTGACTGAATAAATTATGATTAGCTAAGTTAATTATCACAAAATAAGTGAGCAAATCCAATTTTTCATGACAACCATGTTATACAAGTTTATGTAAATAAACACAATTCTCCAAGACAAACATGCCAAAAAATGTTGTTTCTTACAAATATGTAAATAGTTTCGAAGATACTAGTTATTAATTTTTGGAGGTTGGCTGTTAAAACATCTATTCAATGTCACAGAAAACTTTTGCCCTTTTTAGTAAACAAATAGTAACTTAACTATATGATGAAAAGACACAAAAAATATACATTAATGTTCTTTTTTGGTAACATGCAAATATTTGCTGACCTTTAAAAATTTTCTAAGCAAATCACAAGGACAAAATTAGTGCTTTGCATTCTAACATGGACTTTTGTCAACAACTTCTTTACACAACCTATTATTAAGAGCTACTGAAACTTGTTGCCAGTGGTTTAACTACAGTTTTAATGATGGCATGCCAAATAATTTGGGGTTTATTATAATTATTTTTGCAAATATAAATGAGAACATATGTAAGGTCATAATAATTTTTGCTAATAGGGTATTATACCTCAGTTGAATACTAAACAGAGTTTAGCACATTCCAAATAAATAAAAAGGAATACAAAAAGAGAGCCTAGTTTATCTTGTAGTATGGTCAGTGTCTTTCTTCATTTACATGTTCTTTTGTTAATTTTAAAATATATACTGAATACCCCCCCCCCCCGCAATGAGTACCCATCGTGTGACATGATTAACAACACATCTGGTAAAAGTTCTTTTAAATCCCAAACTTGAAAACCTTCATCATTTTAAAAAAGATGAAGTATGAAAATAGAGATAAAACCAAGTCTACGGTCAAGGGAGGGAGGTCTGCACAGAGGAAAGGGAAGCTGCATTGACTGGGAAGAAGAGGGAAGAAAGAATTGAAATCATGCTGCAAAATACCTAGATAGTGGCATTTTATTGGGAGAAAATTAAAAGTAACTCTATTTACTACCATGTTTCCCTTTTAAACAGGAAGCTAACTTACTCTCTGATTTTCTAAGTACAACAAAAGACTAGAAACACAATTTCATGTTTTTACAGATCCAGAAACATTATAGTTCAGATGTTGTTAACATGGCTCAAATGTATTTGCTGGTGTGCAAATTATAGCAAGGTCACAATACCACGTTAAGAAATAATTATATGCATGTTAGAATAATTTGAGCATTGTCTTTCTGGAGAACATCTGATCTCATTGGGTCTCTCTGAGGAGAATATATTCCATTCTGGGTCACACCTGCCAAGCCTTCCACATCAAAACCTGTGCACCTGCCTCTGGTCCATCTCCCAGATAGTACATTTTTAACACATCATCTGCCAGGGGGAAAAAGATCACATAACAGAAGCTCACTTCAAATGAAAGATTTTCTGCTGAGAGGTTTGGGAATTATGCTGCCAGGCTGGCAGATGATATGGAAGCATAAATCTGAAACCTATTTTTTATGTCATCTGGTTTGAGATTCTTTCATTGCCATTTCAACCCTGAATTCTATCCATATATCTGTGCATTAATTTAAATAATAAATAAAATTTAAGCATTTTTTTAAAATTCCGGAGGTTTTTTAACCAGATTTAAACTATAATCTCAGATATATGGATTTATAGGATCATTGTGCGTGGTAGAATTTATTTTTCCCCACAAAACTTGGTTTTGGCCTCAATGTCACATATGTGTATCACCTTTAGCTTTTACCATTACCTGTTTCTTAGCTATTCCTCAAATTTTATAAAGAAATAAACAGCTGTTGCTAAATACAGACAGTATTACTTGTTCAAACTAGCAGAAGACAAACCATTTGAAAGGATTAAAAACTGAATCACAAAATATTTTCAAGAAAATATTTCAAGATATACAAGTACATAATAAATCCAAATTCATTAAGAAATGATAATTATTCACTTGTATATTTCACGCATTCAATCTATAATTGGCTCAGAGAATATGTTCTTAGAAAAATTAAAATAAAATCACACACTTGTGATATGGCAGGCACTGCTAATTGTCTGCACTATATCCATTCTATCCTTTCTTCTTAATAGAGGCCATTCCCTACAAAGGGAGAAATATGTCTAATGAAAAATATGTTTCCCATCTTCCCCTACAGGTAGATTTGACCATTTGACTAGACTAGCTAATGAAAACTCAATAGGTCTTCTGGCAGATTCTGAAAAAGTTTTTCTTTCCTAATATATTCCCTTACCCTTGCACATATATATCCATTTTGTTCCTTTCTCCTCCTTTCTTCCTGGAACACAGACATGCAGCTGAAGCTACAGCAACCACAATGCAATTAAGATATCTAAGAGAGTCCTAGAGACTGTGGTATCCTGTGATACCAGAGAGAGTGATGCCCACCATAAAACTTTTTACTGCATAAAGATAAACTCTTGTTCCTTTTTATTCTTTTCTTTTCTTTCCTTTTAATTACTAAGTCATAACTTATATACCTTAAGATATATGAATTTTAAGGGTACATCTTTAAGGTGGCTTTTTACAAATATATACACTTGTATGTATACCATATATATTCAGTCATATATATTTTTACATATGTAACCACCACCTATGTAAATCAAGACATGTGTCACACTCCATAAATCTCCATTCTGATTGATATCCCTCTCCGAAGACAACTAAACCTCTAAACCCAAGTTCTGTTTTTTTTAATAGAATTTATTTTTTTAAAGATTTTATTTATTTATTTGAAAGACAGAGATCACAAGTAGGCAGAAAGGCAGGCAGAGAGAGAGAGGAAGGGAAGCAGGTTCCCTGCTGAGCAGAGAGCCTGATGCAAGGGTTTGAAACAAACAGTTACAAGAACACATTAAGAGCAGCTATATGCCAACAAATTAGGCAATCTGGAAGACATGGATGCATTCCTAGAGACATATTACTACCAAAAATGAAACACTAAGAAATAGAAAACCTCAACAGACCTATAACCAGCAAGGAAATTGAAGCAGTGGTGAAAAATCTCCCAACAAAAAAATGTTCTTCAAAACATTTAAAGAAGAATGAATACCTATTCCTTTGAAGGTGTCTCAAAAGATAGAAATGGAAGGAAAACTTCCAAACTCTTTCTAGGAGGCCAGCATTACCTTAATCTCCAAACCAGACAAAGACCCCACCAAAAAGAATTACATACCAATATCCCTGATGAATATGGATGCAAAAATTCTCAATCAAAATATTAGCCAATAGGATCCAACATTAAAAGGATTACTCACCATGACTAAGTGGGATTTATTCCTGGCCTGCAAAGTGGTTCAACATCTGTAAAATGTTGTAAAATCTGTAAATCTGTAAAAATCAGTGTGATACAATACATTAAAAAAAGAAAGTTCAAGGACCATATGATCTTCTCAATAGATGCTGAAAAAGCATTTGACAAAGCAGTATCCTTTCTTGATTAAAACTCTTCACATTGTAGGGATAGAGGGAACATACCTCAATATCATAAAAGCCATCTAGGAAAAGCCCACAGTGAATATCATTCTCAATGGGGAAAAACTGAGAGGATTTCCCCTAAGGTTAGAACACGGTAGGGATGTCCACTATCACCACTGCTGTTCAACACAGTGCTAGTAGTCCTATCATCAGCAATCAGGCAACAAAAAGAAATAAAAAGCACTTGAATGGGCAAAGAAGTCAAATTCTCACCCTTTGCAGATGACATGATACTCTATGTGGAAAACCCAAAAGACTCCACCCCAAAACTGCTAGAACTCATACAGGAATTCAATAAAGTGGTAGGATATAAAATCAATGCACAGAAATGAGACAGAGGAAAGAGAGATTAAGGAGTCAATGCCATTTACAATTGCACTCAAAACCATAAGATAGCTAGGAATAAATCTAACCAAAGAAGCAAAGAAGCTGTACTCAGAAAATTGTAGAATATTCATGAAAGAAATTGAGGAAGACACAAAGAAATGGAAAAGCGTTCCATGCTCATGGATTGGAAGAAAAAATGTTGTCAAAATATTGCTGCTACCTAGAGCAATCTATACATTCAGTGCAATCTCTAACAAAACACCATCGACTTTTTTCAGAGCTGAAACAAATAATCCCAAAATTTGTATGGAAACAGAAAAGACCCCGAATATTCAGAAGAATATTGAAAAAGAAAACCAAAGTTGGCAGCATCACAATTCCAGACTTCAAGCTCTAATACAAAGCTGTAATCATCAAGACAGTACGGCACTGGCACAAAAACAGATACATAGATCAATAGAACAGAATAGAAAGCCCAGAAATTGATCCTCAACTCTCTGGTCAACTAATCTTGGATAAAGCAGGAAAGAATATCCAATGGAAAGAACACAGTCTCTTCAAAAATGTTATTGGGAAAATTGCACAGCCACATGCAGATAAATGAAACTGGACCATTTCCTTACACCATATACAACATATAGATTCAAAATGGATGAAAGACCTCAGTGTGAGAAGGAATCCATCAAAATCCTTGAGGAGAACACAGGCAGCAACCTGTTCGACTTGGGCCATAGCAACTTCTTGTTAGACACATCACCCAAGGCAAGGGAAACAAGGGAAAAATGAACTACTGCAACTTCATCAAGATAAAAAGCTTTTATAGAGCAAAGGAAAGAGTCAACAAAACCAAAGACAACTGACAGAATGGGAGAAGATATTTGCAAATGACATATCAGATAAAGGGTTAGTATCCAAAATCTATAAAGAACTTATCAAACTCATATCCAAAGAACAAATAATCCAATCAAGAAATGGGTAGAAGACATGAACAGACATTTCTGCAAAGAAGACATCCAAATGGCCAACAGATATGTAAAAATGCTCAATGTCACTCAGCATCAGGGAAATACAAATCAAAACCACAATGAGATATTACCTCACCCCAGTCAGAATAGCTAAAATTAATAAGTCAGGAAACAACAGATGTTGGTGAGGATGTGAAGAAAGGGGAACCGTCTTACACTGTTGGTGGGAATGCAAGCTCGTGTAGCCACTCTGGAAAACAGTATGGAGGTTCCTCAAAAAGATTAAAATAGAGCTACCCTAGGACCCAACAACTGCACTACTGGGTATTTACCCCAAAGATACAAATGCAGGGATCCAAAGGAGCACCTGTACCCTAATATTTACAGCAGTAATGTTCACAACAGCCAACCTATGGAAAGAGCCCAGACATCCATCAACAGATAAATAGATAAAGAAGATGCGGTGTATATATACAAATATACAATTGAATACTACTCAGCCATCAAAAGAAATGAAATCTTGCCATTTACAATGATGTGGCTGGAACTAGAGGATATTATGCTAAGTGAAATAAGTCAATCAGAGAAAGAGAATTATCATATGATCTCACTTATATGTGGAATTTAAGAAATAAAACAGGATTATAGGAGGGGAGTGGGAAAAATAAAATAAGATGAAGAGGGAGACAGAGAGGGAGACAAACCATAAGAGATACAGGAAACAAACTAAGATTGCTGGGGGGCAGGGTGACAGAGGGATGGGGTAAGGTGTTAGACATTAAGGAGGTCATGTGATATAATGAACACTGGGTATTATATAAGACTGATAAACCTCAGAAACCAGTAATACACTGTATGCTAATTAATTGAATTTAAGTTAAGAAAATGAAAACAAAAACCCACCATTAAAAAATATCAGTGGTTGGCTCAGCTGAGCCCACCTGGATGGCTCAGTGGGCTAAGTATCTGACTCTCGATTTTGGCTTAGGTCATGATATCAGGTTTGTGAGATTGAATCCCACTTTGGGTTCTGTGCTGGGTATAGAGCCTGTTGATTTTTTCTGCCTCTACCTCTGTCCTCCCGCCCCACACCACTCACATGCACTCTTCCTCAAAAAATTTTCAGAAATTATAAAAAGTAAACACCAAACTTCACATGGGGATCTTTTAAATGATGAAATAGCCCAAATGTTTAATTATAACCAACAAACATACTTATTCCTAATTGTCAGTCATTTCCCTACTGAGATTCGTGTCTAAGACAAAAAAAAGTATTTTTAATAATAATCCAAAGATAAAATTATTTTACTGAAGTAAATATAACTGAAGTAAAAATAACTGAAGTAGTATTAAAACCTAATTTAAAAATAATATACAATATCATTCAAAATTATATTTAAGTCTCCTTTCACAACAGGCAATTCTTATTTTTGGTCACCAAAAGTAAAATTGATACTGTAACTCCTATTGTATGTAATAAGGGTGAATGATTTTAATATAAAACATATTAATCTGTAGTTCTTTAGCAAGCTTTAAGTAAGTTTCTCCAGGAAATTCTTTTTTTTTTAAAAGATTTTATTTATTTATTTGACAGAGAAAGAACACAAGAGGGCCAGTGGCAGGCAGAGGGAGAGGAAGAAGCAGGCTCCTTCTGAGCTGAAACCCTGACTTGGGGCTCGGTCCCAGCATGGAGGATCATGACCTAAGCAAAAGGCAGACGCTCAACCGACTTAGACACCAAGGCACTCCTCTCCAGGGAATTCTGACTCATATTGTAAATAACCCAGTGGAAAAATGTTCAAAAACTATGCCAATTTCATAGGAGTTGTTCAAACTCTGGGACTGCTTATATGTAAAATAAATATGGCACAAATCAGAGATTTTGCTTTCCTCACCTACTTTGTGAGTTTCTCTTCCATCTACATTAAGGCCACACTACTCCTTGTTTTTCAGACAGTTTAGGCAAGACAAATGACCTAGAGAAAACAGTGGGACTGATGAAATCTAATAAATTTCCCAGATCTTATAGGTGTGATTTTGAGTGGATAGTGGATTCAAAATAAGACTCAACCTGTCAATTTTTTCAAGCAAGAGTGAAAAGATACTGTCAGATGGATTTAGGTCAGATACTTACTCCTACAGGATCTTGTTGGGTTATAGAGCAATAGTATACGAGGCTTTGAATAACAAACAAATCAGGCAACCCCAACTGTGAAGCCTGTAGTGACTCCTGCTAGCTTTGTCTAACAAGGCCACTCTCTGACAAATATTTAGGAGAGGTACACTATTTAGAAATTGAAAAAACATTTCAGACTAGACTATTTCCATGCCCATAAACCAAAACTTTTCAAAGACCTTTTCATACATCATTCTTCATTCTGATGATATAATGAATTTGTTACACACCTTAGGATTACAAAATACAAGGACTATTTAATATCTTAAATGAAGGCTCCAAAAGGAAAATATTTTCAACAATACTTTTTACCCCTGTTATAAACGGTATTTGTGCTCCCTGATTCATTTTAATCATTTGTTGGTATAAAAACCTGCATCAATGATTTGGCCATTTGTGTTTACAGAAATAACATACAAATTCACCAACAGGTTAAAGTTACTGTAGCTAGACAAATACAGATTAATGAATGCTCATTCTCACTTAAATGGGCTCTAAACAAAAACTTTAACACAGAAATAACATAAATATTCTTTTGGTACAATTTAGTAGTAAAATTAAACTATGAAAAATACTCTCAAGTTTGACATCTATAGAGGTATTTAATTTTGGTCAATTTTTTTCTGAATATATTACTGCAATAAAAGTATAAAGGCAAATTTCTCAAACACATTTCTCTTCTGTACAAAATTAGAATATCCTGGGATATCTTATCTCAGATATATTCTTATATGCATGGAACAACTGACATTGTTCCATGGATATAAGAAGCCGGGGGATAAATGTGTAAAATTTGATCCTTACTCAATGGAATGTCATTACAATATCAATATTAAAATATCAGTATACATGACAGAATGTAACAAAGACAGTCATATTATGGAGTTGAGGACACAATTTGTTTATTTTAAGATAAAACATAACTATTCAAAAAAATTTCAACTATTCTTCAAGTTTTAGTTTTTTTTTTTTATTTCTTTTCAGCGTAACAGTGTTCATTGTTTTTGCACCACACCCAGTGCTCCATGCAATACATGCCCTCCTTAATACCCACCACCTGGTTCCCCCTTAAGTAGCGTTTTGATGGAAAAAAATTAAGAACCATAGTCATAATCTTTGTGTAAAGACACATATGCAAAATTTCTAGAAGGAAATAATTTATTTGTAACAAATGAATAGGTCAATATTCAAAAAAAGAGTTTTTCACTAGTAATAGTGAGGATGAAATAAATTTCTTGTAAATCATCCCTTGGGTAGTTTTCTACTTCTGTGTTTTACCTAATTTGAAAGCCTCCTCAATGTCTTATTTTCTCAAAGAAAATAACAGCCATTGTGCTGCTCTAAAAATATTTTTGTCACTATCTCTATGTCAATAATTATATTTACTTTCTCAGCTTATGGTATCTTCTCTACATACTCAGTTTTTGTCACTTAAAATACATTTAACATGTCTCAAAAAATCTTTAACTTTCATTTTATCATCTGGAAATTATTTCAATAAAATCACATAGATCCACATCAGTTTATATTGAGCTACTTTCACATCAAAGCATCAAAATTAATACATCATCTATCAAATAAATTCAACATAATAATATTTATGATAAACTAAAGATTCTATGTGCAAACAAAATTTTAAAACTATGAAGTGATACATTCATTCACTCAACACATACATACTGAGTGTCTACTATTGGTCAGTTTCTCTACCAGTAAAAGATAGATATTGTGTTTATAAACTAAACTCAGTCTCTATTCTCATAAATTTATAGTTCAATGAAGAAGGAAGATCAACATGGTCACAAAACTTCTATAAAATTAAAATGCAGTAAGTAAAATACTATTATGATGAGGTATAATAGTATGCTTTCCTGAGGAAATGATAGCAGACTTGGGAGAACACATAGCTGTAACTACAAGCTTTAGATCCTAGCATTAACAAGCAGGAGATCTCAGATTGGAAGGCTGCCAGACTGACTCTAAAGCTCATTCTTCTATCTACAGAGCACTGTAGATTCACTTATAGTGACTTCTGCCTGGGTTGAGAGATAGGAAATATACTGCTTGAACCCCCATTCTTCTATTCAAAAGAGCCCAGAATGGGATGAGAAAGAAATTTTTTGAAAAGATCAATTTAATTTCTCTAGATGACTATTTCTAATCAAAAGAGATCTAGATGTAAGAAAGGGTGCAAGAGGAAAGCATAATTATTTATCTGGGAGTCAATCTTGAAACATTAAAACAAAAATACTTGAGGAGAGATGGCCAAATAAAAGGCAAGTGGGTCTTTCAACTCTTCCCACTCCTGATCATACCAGCTAGCCTGATGGCTATTAAATTTTCACCACAATGGCCAAAAGCTGAGAGGAGCATTCCTACATCCCTAGATGTACTCCTGAGACACAAATCACTTTTGAAGGAAAAGGATATGACATCTATTTGCTTCTCCTGCCTATCTCAGTTGCTGGCTCACTAACAACAGAAGGGGTGAACAAAGAATATAATCCATCCTGTAGCTCAAGATTTTTTTCAATTTCATTTAAAAATTATGACCATTTTGGGGCGCCTGGGTGGCTCAGTGGGTTAAGCCGCTGCCTTCAGCTCAGGTCATGATCTCGGGGTCCTGGGATGGAGTCCCGCATCGGGCTCTCTGCTCAGCAGGGAGCCTGCTTCCTCCTCTCTCTCCCTCTGCCTGCCTCTCTGCCTACTTGTGATCTCTCTCTGTCAAATAAATAAATAAAATCTTTTAAAAAAAAATTATGACCATTTCCTCCCCTACCCTTCCACCCACATGTGTATTAGTGTTATCAGGTACTGGCTCAATAAAAAGTATTAAGACATGGCATTTTCTCTGTGGTCTGGAGGGAGTAGTTAGCATAGCCTTTAAGTCTTGAAAGCCTGAAAGAATGCATCAGTGAATTTTTCTGAGATGGAACTTAAATTGCAACAGGTGGGGAGAGTAGGAATGATAAGACAAGAATAGTATTTTGATGTAGTTCTTAATACTTTCCATTATTATTGCTTTATGATCTTAAAAATTTATTTTTAAAGAAATTTCGAGTTTAAAAATTTGTGAGGGACTTCCAGTTAACACTATTCTGTTCTAACAAGTAATAAACAAAACAAACTAAAAAAAAAAATAACAACTCTTTATAGATCCCTCAGAGAACTGATATAAAAAGGCAACCTCCTGGATACAGGTAGATGAATACAAAGAATTGCAATTTACTATGGAAACTAGGCTGGAGTAGGAAAACCAAAACTGCAACTGACAAATTGCTGGAGAGTCAGTGTAAACAAGTCTAAGAATGAAAAACTTCAGGAGAACCCAGTCATGGAGGGCTCCCAAACTTTTGTTAAGTTTTATCTCCAGGAGTCTGACCAGGTTCTCACAGTGAATACTGGAGAAAAATTCCTTTGTGCTTTGGTGGGGGAGGGGGGTGGGGGGAAAAGAAAGGATACTATTTTGAAATATGCCAAATATTATTTTCTATTTAACAAGGTTTTCCCTCAGGCGTTTACCAGAGTGAAACTACTGGAGTTCTTTCAGAGCCTAACCAACCTAGAGTGAGGGAAATAATCAATTTCAGTCTACTCATCCTGTCCCACCTAAAATGGAGAAAACCTGAGAAGGAGCTGACAGTCCAGAGGCTCAAGCTCATTAAAAGATTGAGACATGATCATTGCACTACAGAATGCTTCCCCATTCCCCCATGCATTACTACCACATTGTTAAAAGCCTGTTTACCACAGTTATTTTTATCCAGGCCATCATGTCTAGCTGCCAAGAAAAAATTACAAGGCATGCTAAAAGGCAAAAACACAGTTTGAAGAGACAGATCAAACATCAAAACCAGATTCAGATATGACAGAGATGTGGAAATTATTACACCAGTAATTTAAAACATCCATGATTAATATGCTAAGGTCTCTAATGGACAAAGTATACAGTATGCAATAAGAGATGGGCAGTGTAAGGAATTCTAAGAATGAATCAAAAAGAAATGCTACATGTAAAAACACTACAAAATATATGAAGAATGTCTCTGATGGGCTCACTAGTAAACTAAACATAACTGAGAAAGGAATCATTAAGCTTGAGGCTATGTGAATGAAAACTTCAAAAACTGGAATATAAAGAGGAAAAAAAAAAAAAAACCTAAGACAAAAACCCCAGAAAATCCAAGAATTGTGGGAACTAAATCTTAAGGAATTTATTTCTCTTCACCTGCAAAATGGGCTAATAATAATCCTTGTCTAATAGGTGTGCATGAAAAAAATGGTAATAGATGTAAAATATGTATAGCCAGGAAGATTCAATAAACATTAATTATATTTTTAAATTAAAAAATATATATTATATATATAAAGAAGGTAATGATGGGAAGTATGTCATTAAACCCAGAACTTCAAGTGAAATTAATCAAATAATTGCCCCATTACTGTTTTTCTTGCTGAATTCTGGATATCAGTGTTATTATAGACTGAAAGTTAAAAAACATTCTGGTTCGTTAAGTACTGTAGAGCTATCTATTCTTTACAATCTGGGAGAATATGTCTGTAAAACAATACAGACCATGAAACTGATACTATATATATACACACAAACATAATGTATATATAACTTATAAAGTGATATCACTAATGTATATAGAATAGGAGATTACTGTGATTTTTTTTAAAAAAAAATTTATTTTTTGATTTGGGGGAAAGACAGGGAAATAGAGAGCATAAGTGGGGGAAGGGGCAGGAGAGGGACAAACAGACTCCCTGACTAGTGAGGAGCCCAAGGCAGGACTCAATCCCAGGATCCCAGATCATAACCTGACTCCAAGTGAGATGCTCAACCGACTGAGCCACCCAGATACCCCAATTACTGTGATTTTTGTTTAGCCACTACATCTTCATTAAACGAAGATTACTTTAAAAGATCTCAGGGATAGGATTTGGAAATTGGAATCAGCATTGCCCACTGCTGGAAGAGTCATACTTTTTTTTTCTTTTCAGATTTTATTTATTTATTTGAGAGAGAGAGAGAGAGAGAGTACACACAGAAGGAGAGGGAGATGGAGAAGCAGGACTCCCCAATAAGCAGGAGTCCAATGAAGGGCTCAATCCCAGACCCTGAGACCATTATCAGAGCCGAATGCAGACACTTAACTGACTGAGCCACCCAGGCGCCCCACTGACTAGTCATACTTTTCCATTCATTACAGTAAGTCTGAATAAACCAAACTCATGGGAAGTCTGAGCTCTCCAGTAAAACCAGTTGTACACCCCGCCCCACCCCTAGCAGAATGTTCTTATCCACCTTCCTTTTAAGTAACTTCTCTCTCCCTAGAATCTTTTCTTCATGGAGCACAGAGTATATATATTCCTTAATTGTGGTAAGTGAAGCATATTTGAGGAAATACTGACCAAATGTAAGGTGATTAGTAAAAACAAACAAAATATATTTTATCTCCAAAACATTATACATAGAATTTGCAAAACTTAAAACCCATTCCTGAAGGAAAACAAAACAAAACAAAACAAAACAAAAAAACCAATGAAACATTTCTTAGCACACCTGAAAAAAAAAAGAGAAAAGTTTCTTAGCTAGATTCACTCATGCTACAATTTGGATATTGAAGAAAAACTTTAAATCTTGTGTTTTGTTTTGTTTTTTAAAATAATTTGACCTTTCTCTTAAGCCTTCAGTTTACTGGTTAGCAGGAAAAATTAACTAAATATTCATTTGGCTAAAACCGTCTTCAATCCAGTGATAAAAAGAAACCTTATTTAAAATTATTTTATTATAAGTATTATGTTATAACTATAATAAATCAAAATAGATATAATAGCAATATCTTCTCTGTGATATTATTATTTAAAATAATTTTAGAGAGACATTTTAATCTGTAAAATTATTTTTAGATTAAAGTTCCTAGGACTCCATTTCATTTTTTTGTTGTTGTGGTTTTTTTAGAGGGGAAGGGGCAAGAGGGAAAGGGAGAGAGAAGAATCTTTAGCAGGCCTGACACCTAGCCGTGGAGCCTACATCGGGTTTGATCTTACAACGCTGAGATCATGACCTGAACCCAAATCAAGAGTCGGAAGCTTGACGAGCTGTGCTACCCGGTGCCCCACAGTTTTCTGTTTTTGAGGAAATAATGTAAAGCAAAATAATAATATGGTGGGAAGAACCCAAAACAAAATAGTCTTTTACTATTGAATTTCACTCATGTTCTACGGTATAGTATCTCTTGTACTCCCTTTCTTTGCATAGTTGCATTCAAGACCGAAATCTGAAAAAGATGTAACTTGTTATTCTGTCTTGGTCAGAGTCTGGGTGAGAGTATCTAACTGTCCCATGGCATTCCAGCCCCTTGCAGCACTGTAAACATCCAAAAGATCTGCTGTGACTGATTTGCTTCCAGACAGGGTAGTCTATAATACAGTTTCCAGGGCAAAGCAACTGAGACTTTGTCAGAATGCTCTCTTTTGACAAGTTCCCTGACACTAAATTACAGAACCTCTTTTTACCTGAACATTTGCTGTCAAATTTTCTTTATTTATTCGTACCATGTTAGTCCTCTAGCTCTGCTCTCAATCTGACTCTCAGTAACGTGATTAGCTTCAGCAGCTCTGCAACTCCTGCAACTGGAAAAGTATTTGGCTTTCCTTTTATCTCTCTTATATTGCATCCCTTTACTACAGAACACCACACTTCAAGGCATTGTTGCAGAAGATGAAAGCCTAGTATTGTCAACTTTACAAGGTGGTACTACTCCCTTGAACTTCAGAATGATACACGGGCAGTAAGATAATTGGGAAAACCTTGTCTGGAGAATCTACCCTGACTTTCAAAGCTATAGAATTACTGCATAGTGCTATTTTTGACTGTTAGATTTTTTTCCTCCCAATCTTCTAGGTAAATTCTCAATTTTCCATTCACTAAACATATCCTACTCCACAAACCGATAAAACCGAGACCAAGAGAGTAAATAATCTGTAGTCAGAAATGTCAATGGGAAAAAACATATTAATAATTATTTCACAAATCATGTCACTATTGCTTACACAGTTTTCATCCACACAATTACACTTTAAAAAATCTATTATTGCCTTTGGACCGTGGCTGTGCCAAAGTGGAGGAGTACCCTGCATTTTTAAGGTTAATCTCCAGGCCCCACAAGGTCCTCTGTGGGGATGCTGCTATTTCTAAGATGCAAATTGTACATTTCCTTGATTTGTGGATATGGATAAGGGAGAGAGCAGGGTCAAACTGCTTATCTAATTTTGGATGGACCAAAATGGTACTCCAATTTTTTTATTATACCTAAATAAAAATATAAGTACATTTCAAAATAATTTTATGATAAATTTATGAAAGAAAATTTCTTCATAAAATAAATTTATAAAGGAGAAAAAAGTTTATATGATAAAATAAGTGGACTTCATTTTTAAAATCGCATGATGACAATTACACACTTATAGGTAACAATCACTGAATATATATTCTGTGCCAAGTACTACTGATATGAAAAATTCTCAAAGGCATACTAAATAAAGAAACACAAGTCAGAGTAAGTATAGAATGATAAGTAAAATGTTTAGTTGAAGAGATATATGTACATAATTATGTTTATTAAATGCATAGAAAAAGAATCAAGTTAACACAAACCATTGTCTGTGGTTGTGTATGAAAACAAGGAATGTGTCAGTTAAGGGACTGAGGTAGACCATTCACATAGTTTCGTGTTGTGTAGCTTGCTACAATATATTCACATATTAGTTGCATGCTTTTTTAAAGGGAAAAAAGTAAATTGAATCATTAAAATATATGTTCAAGTGATTTAATAAGAAGGTTTCATTATGATTCTGGAGGGAGAAAATGATAATCCAGGTCACTAAATGTGCTGGTGTCAAGCATTCAGTGACATTCATTTCTGAATCTCTGCTATCTGACAAAAGCTATTTGCTCAAAAAGAGAACTAGCACATAGTAAAGTGGTCTGTTGCTAGGATTCCAGATTGGACTAATGTAGAAAATTTTGAGGAATATAATACAAAAGAGGTTCTATTTACACAGCATGAAATGTAGATATTCAAGGAGGGTCAGCTGACATAAAATGGAAGTTGCAAAAAATCATTTGACAAGCAATTTGAGTTTTTTTCAGTTTTAAAGAAAATGTCTTTGAAAATTTAATCTTGATTTGGGGAAGCTCAAAAGTTTACATGTTTTGCATCATGAAACAACTCTTCTAAAAAAGATATATGAAGTTATTTCAGGGGCTCTTTAATTTGTGATTTTTTTTTGCTTTATGTAAGAGGATAAAATAACATTTAGATGAAAGAAATTTTCCAAGACATTAATTTCAATGTTATTTTTAATATTTCCTTTATGAAGCTTTTATCATTTCTTTGTGAAATTGATTTTATTCAAAGCAGATAAACTGCGTTTAAAAAGAGATGTTACCACTACAAGACAGACTACAAATGATATTTTGCTTACTGGTTCTTTTTGGATCTATAATTATTTTAAATGTCTTACAGGCACTTATAGATAGAGAAAATACCTTTGATATTCATTTTGTCCATGCTACTTTAGGTATCTGGATTAATTTATACACTAGTCAAACATAAATAATTTTTAAAATGCTATTTGATCACATCTTTAGCTTTTTTTTCTTTTTGTGTACTTTGTAGCTCTTATTTGTTACATGTATGTATAAATGTTTATATCACATTTCTTTTAATATCTATTTAAAGATGTCATAAAAAATACATAAAGGGGGGCACTTGGGTGGCTCAGGTCATGATCTCAGGGTCCTGGGATTGAGCCCCACATCGGGCTCTCTGCTCAGCGGGGAGCCTGATTCCCCCCCCTCAAATGCCTCTCTGTCTACTTGTGATCTCTCTGTCTCTCTCTGTTAAATAAATCAATAAAATATTTTAAAAAATACATAAAGGTAAATTTGCAATGAGAAACTTGCTCATAATTTGAAGTTTATTACAATTTCAGTAAAATACTGTCTATATGAAATTCTTTTTAAAATCTGTTGTTTATTTAATATACACATTTGATTCAGAATTCTTATCAATTTATTTCCCTGGTAATTATTATTAATATAATCAATACTATTTGATCTTTAACAAGTATATTTTAAAAAGCACATTAGGTTAGATGTACCATTAAATAAATTATAAACATTTATATTCACTGTATATTTTTACTACATATTTTTTTCATATTGTTGAATGTTGGAAATAACCTTTCCAGAATAGTGAAAGGTAGCTCTCCATGTCTTTCATTTTCATTATAGCCCTTCACCCAAAAAAATCTATTTAAGATCACTTAAATTTACATTACTTTTAAATACTTCGTTTACACAATAGTTTCCTAGACAAGAATTAATGAAAAAAAAAATCAAAACAAAATAAAAAACCTCTAGGCAACACAGTTATTACTGTTCCTATCATCATCATCATCATTATTATTATTATATTAGGATGCCTGAAGAGTAGCATTAAACATATTGCTGTATAGAAGAACTTTTAATAGATAAAAAGTTTTTGCATGTAATGATAGTCTGAAAGAAATGCAGGTAGGTATTTCATTATGAATATGTCAGCTGCATTATTATTTATAGTACAGCAAATGGAAGAATATTTAAATTAATCCTGATTTATTCATCTAATGAAACATATGTAGATATAGAAATTAAATTTGTGCATTTTGATGATATGAAAATTACTTTAAATATTAAAATTACAGATGTAGGAGTCTTTAATATATAATATGTTTTAGACAATAATTTTTAAAGTTTATATATGCATGGAAATAGAAAAGTCACAAACATTAATTCATTTACTGTGTAATGACTGAATAGAATAATTTAAGAGTTTTTATTATTTAAAAAATATTATGCAACAATAAAAATATAGCATGTTCAATTTCATTAAACAGGATTTTAGGCAGATTTCTGATTTTACATTGGCAAAATCTTTTAGCCAATTCCCCAAATATTCTGCTTTCCTTCTACTGTCAAGTAATTTGATTAACCAATCTTAGTGAAGCGGTTTCTTTATTTTGCTGGGTCACACAAGCAAATTGTCATATACATATTGCTAATCTCTTCAGAATCTGAAGATAAAAGCTATGGTCTCCCATAAACTTCTACAGTTACTCATTGTTTAAAACTTAAGATGACATTTCTTGTCCAATTATGGAGGTGAAAGAAATATAAGGCCCTTGATTTTCATACCTTAGACAATAACATTCATTAAACTGAAAGGAGCTAACTCAATATCCTTCCACCAACACTCAAATTATGTCAATTTCAAATCAAATCAAATGGACAAAGATTCCATATTGAAAGGTATAACTGAAATTGTTCAATATATAAAACTAGTCTTATGGGCATTAGTACTGCACTTCAAGATGAAAATCATAAAAAAGACACTATAAATAGAGTTTAGGAATGGAACAAAATAAAATAGAAACAAAACAAATAAACCATATTGTGTTAGGAAATCTAATGCTACTCTTACTCCTCATGGTCTTTATAGAATAGCCCAAGGTTTATCCCAAATAAATAATCTAAAATAAATTCTAGGTATCAGATGAGTTCATTTTGTCCATTAAATGAAGTTGGCTTAAATCCTCTATACTATTTTCTGGGAAGTATAATGCCCTCCTCAAGTTTAAGTTACTGTGAACTCATTTTCAAAATTACCTCTTGCTTAAATTTTCAGTTTCCACCAAACTGTTGGTCTTACTTAATATTACTTTAGATGGTTGTTCGCATGCCCCTGCTACTGCCTTATATTAAGTCCACTAAGGAAGCCAAAATAAACCACAACAGATTGGTGGCTTAAACAACAAACATCTATTTTCTCAGTTATGGAAGCTTGAAGTCCAGGATAAAGGGGCCGGTAGAGTTTTTGGTGAGGCCTCTCTTTTAGGCATGAAGATGATCATTTATCTTCTTGCTGTATCTTCACATGGCCTTTCTTCTGTGTACATGCAGAGAGAGAGAGAAAGAGAAAGAGAGAGAGATAGAGACAAGAAGAGAGACAAAGATCTCTGTTGTGTTTCCTGCTCTTATAACAATACCAGTTCCTATTGGATTATGGTCCCATCCCTAAAAGCTCATTTAACTATAATTGCTTCATGAAAGGCTCTGTTTCCAAATACAGACACACTGGTTAGGGCTTTTACAAATGAATTTGGGGGTGGGACACAAATCAGTCTATAACATGATTCATATCATAGACAAAATTAGCTCCATGTCTGAAATCACTTTCTCTCATCCTCCCCTTTTCTCCAATAAACACCACTTTCAGGAAGCATTTCAGCATCAGATCTACTGAAGAAATAAAGTAAAAAATTGCCAAATAGCAAACAGAACAAAATTATAAATTTCTGCCTGTATTGGGAACTGTTTTGTCAGATGTCATTCTTCTTCACAACACCTACCACTGGCCCTTTTTTTTTTTTTTTAAATCTCTGCTCCCTTTCTTTCTTTCTTTCTTTTTTTTTTCTTTTCTCTTTAAGATTTTATTTATTTATTTGACAGAGATGACAAGCAGGCAGAGAGAGAGGGGGGAAGCAGGCTCCCTGCTGATCAAAGAGCCTGATGTGGGGCTCGATCCCAGGACCCCAGGATCATGACCTGAGCCAAAGGCAGAGGCTTTAACACACTGCTCTGCTCCCTCTCTTAATGGACATTTTTTCTTCTCTGAGCAGCCCCCAAATTTTTAATAGCTTTTAAAGAGTAGTGTAGTCACATCGTTTTTGGGCTTCAAACCATACAGATAAGGCCCACAGCACCTTATTTTCACAAAGATACATGAAGTTCTCTTTAAACAACATTTTTTTCTGCCTTCCCTACATAGTTTCTAAGAGAAACAAATTATTACTTTAAAATATTTTATTAAAATTATTTACATTCTATGTTTTAGTGCTTTACAGAATTTGATGCTTATAAGTCAAATGGTATATATCCACAGTTATCATTCTTGTTGCATTATACCCCATAGTGCAATATTACTACTTAACTTTAAATGAAATGCCATCACATTCACAAGCTACATAACTGTAATTAAACTGGCTGTGTAGCAATGAGTTGCATTCCTTGAGGCATGCAGGTTTATGCTTATTAGAGCATATATTCATCACTGTTAATCTGACTATTGCAGATGAAAAGGCTCTTCTAAACTCAAAAGGCCCAAAAGAGTACATGTTCATTTACTTATCAAAAAATGTATCACTAGATGATTTATAAATTAAATAATTTTGTATGTTTTTTCAATTATGTATTGTATGTGTGACAAATCACTTTTATACTTTGTGGTTGCAAACAATAATCATTTGTTTGTTACACAATCTTCAATTTGGGCAAGGCTTATGAGGAATAGCTGGTCTTTGTTCCATGCAGGGTCAGGTGCAGCAGAAATGGCTTGGATATCCACTGTGAACTTGGCTTATTTACATTGCTGGCTAGATAGTGGTGAGTGAGGCCATTGCTTGAATTCATTAAGTTCAGCTCCTCTCCATGTGAATGCCATCATGTAATGCTTGTTCTTCCTTCTTTTCCTTTTCCTTCACATACTTTTTTCCCCTTCATTTCTCTCTTTAATTTCCTATTGCTGCCACTATATGTATATTATACTGTTTCATTCTATCTTAGAGGTCTTAGAGACTTCATTTTTATTTCATGATTTTTCTCTGTTCATTGGATTTTTTCCATTGGTCTATATTAAATTAATTGGTTCTTTCTTTTGCCATCACAAAATTGTTATTTGGCATTTTTAGTGAATTTTTCAATTTAGTTATTATTCTTTACAACTCAGCTTTTCCTTCGATTCTGGTTACTAATTCCTTTTACTCTATTGCTATTCCCTATTTGTTTAATCATTGGTTGCAGGTTGTCTTAATTTTTTTTTTAAGATTTTATTTATTTATTTGGCAGACAGAGATTCACAAGTAGACAGGCAGGCAGAGAGAGAGGAGGAAGCAGGATCCCTGCTAAGCAGAGAGCCCGATGTGGGACTCGATCCTAGGACCTTGGGATCATGACCCGAGCCGAAGGCCGAGGCTTTAACCCACTGAGCCACCCAGGCGCCCCATGTTGTCTTAATTTTTAAGCAGTTTACTTCAGTTCTTTAAATATATTTTTAATAACTGCTTCAAAGTCCTTTCCTTCTAAATCCAATACCTGGGTCCCCTAAGAATTAGTTTTTATTAAATACTTTTTTTTTTTTTTACCTTGAGTGTGGGTCAAGTTAAAATCCTCTTTGTCTAATATGTCTATTAGTTTTGGTTTAAAATAATATATTTTGGATTATATTTTTTCAAGCAACTCTGGAATGTGATTTATTTTTGAGGGTTTTTGTTATTGTTGTTGCTTATGTGTTTTGCTAACTTGGCTAAATTTAAATTGTGGTATTTGTTTCCCCTGCATTGTTTCCCCCATGCTGATGTCTCTCATCAGATTTTATAATTGCAATTTATATTTTTTAGCCTGGTTCCTGAGGCAACAGACCTTTGTTTGCATAGTTTAGTGATCAACCAATATTTTAGTAAATGTGACCAGATGCTTCAAGTTCTACTGACTAAGCTATATATTGGTTGAAGAAGACATCAAATTTGCAGCCAGTTCTCAAGTATCTCTTGAGTCATATTTTGTTGTGCTCTATTGCATTTCCTGAACATAAAAAAATAGTTTATCAGTTAGCCAGGAATATGTGAAGACATTACCTTAGCCCTATGGATTTCTTACTTCCAGATGCTTCTAATTAGATTTCTGGCTGGTCTGCCAAACATTCCTAAATGGACTAGAAAACTGGAAGGTTCTCCCTGTCTTGACTTGTGACATTGGTTTTTATCTCCCATTCCTAATTGAGTCTTCCATCTCTAGGAACTATAGATGTTTATCCCTCCACCAAGGCTCTAATGAGCTGGTGGGAGCAGGATACAATGGGCAAGATATCCAAAGATTCATTTTCTACACAAAGCTGTAACAATTCTTCTAAAGATTTTATTTATTTATTTGAAAGAGAGAGAGAGAGTAAAGACTGTGGGGAGGGGCAGAAAAGAGAAGCAGACTCCCTGCTGAGCAGGGAGCCCAACCAGGGGCTGGAATCATGACTGGAAGGCAGATACTTAACCCACTGAGCCACCCAGGCTCCCAGCTGTAACAATTTTTAAGAAGTAATTCTTCTCATGTTTTTATATTCCATTTTTCATATATTTCAAGTGCCCTTATATGGTTGATCTAGAAAACTGCATTCTAGATTTTCTTGCTTCCAGGAGAGAAATCATGTTACCTCTTAATATTGCCCTTACCAAAAGACTTCAAAGCTATTTACTCATCTCAAAAACTTTCTTTTTTTCTTGAGATTTTTCTTGTGGCCTCACATATTGTCTATCAGGAGGATATTCCATGTGTACTTGAGAAAAATGTATATTCTCTGCTGTTGAATGGAGTGATTTGTATACATATGGAACGTATAATGCTCTACAGCATTGTTCAATATTGTTCAGCATTTCCATATGGATCATCGGTCTGGTTGTTCTACCCATTGTGGAAAGTGGGACATTAAAATCTCATACTATTGTAGATCTGGGTTTTTTACCTCCCTTTAATTTTGTCAATGTTCACTTCACACATTTTGGATCTCTGATGTTTGGCGCACATATGGTTATAATTTTTGTGCATATATAATTAACATCTTTGTGAACTGATCCTTTTATCATTATATATTGCTCTTTGTTTCTTGTAACAATTTTTGACTTAAGTCTATTCTGTCTGATATTAATAATGCCATCCCTGTTCTCTTTTCATTACTATTTACATGGAATTTTTTTTCTATCATTTCACTTTCAACCTATATGCATCCTTAGAGCAAAAGTGTGTTTCTTGAGACAGACAACATCTTATTGTCTGAACCCTGCATTTTTTTTAACACATTTTGCTAAATGATATATTTTGACTGGGGAGTTTAACCCATTTACAATTAAAGTAATTATCAACAGGGAACCACTTATTTTTTATTATTTTAATTGTTTGCACTATGCCTTGTAGCTTTTGGGTCTCTTTTCCCCCCATTATTGCCTTTTTTTGTGTTTAGTTGATTTTTCTATAGTAATGTGTTTTGATTCCCTTCTTATTTACTTTTGTGTATATTCTGTATATATTATCTTTTTGGTTGCCATGGGGATTACATATAACATCATAAAGTTGTGATAGTCTATCTTAAATTCATATATGAATTTATGTCTTCAATTGCATATAAAAACTCTGTATCTTGATAGCTCCACTCCCCCAGTTTATGTTACTGATGTCACCAAATATGCCTTTACATCTGGTGCAACTATTAACATCATTTGTAATCTTCAAAAAATGTATTTGTCTTTTGAAAGCTGTAGAAAATAAAAAGTGGAGTTATAAACCAAAATTATAGTAATATTGTTTCTTATACATGTTCAGTTACTTATCTTTACTGGAGAATTTTGTATTTGTATATGGCTTCAAATTACTATCTAGTGTCCTTTTACTTCAACTTGAAGGATTCAGATTATCATTTCTTGTAGGAAAGATTAAACTCCTTCAACTTTTGTTTTTCTGAGAATGTCTTAAATTCTTCATTTTTAAAAGGACAGTTTTGCCAGAGATATAACTCTTGGCTAACAGTTTTCTTCTTTCAGCATTTTAAATATATCACACCAATACCTTCTGGACTACAAGATTTCTGATGAGAGATCCACTGTAAGCCTTGTTGGGGATTCCTTATATATAATTATCAATTTTTCTTCCTGCTACAAGATTCTCTCTTTGTATTTGGCTTTTGGCATTTTGATTACAATGCATCTCAGCTTGGGTGTCTGGACTTATTTTACTTGAAGTTTGTTAAGCTGGTTGGATGTATTTTGTATTCATGTATTTCATAAATTTGGGAAGTTTTCAACTATTACTTCTTCAAACAATCCATCTGTTCCTTTATCTTTTACTTGTCCTAAAAGTACTCCCATCATGTCCATACTGATCTAATTGGTGGTGTTGCATAAGTCCCTGGTGCTCTACTGACTTTTATTCATTCTTTTTTTTTCCCTCTTGTTTCTCAGACTGAACAATTTCAAATTAACTGTCTTCAAGGTTGCTGATTCTTTTGTCTATATATTTAACTTTGCTGTTGTATATCATTAGCAAATTTTTCAATTCAGGTATTATATTTTTAACTCCATATTTTATTCTTTTCATAATTTCTACCTCTTTTGTTGACATTCTCATTTTGTTCATAAGTTACTTTACTTCGATTCTTTTCCCATGTTTTTCTTTAGCTCATTAAGCATATTTACAACAGCTGTTTTATGATCATTGTCTAGTATGTCTTGTGTGGTTTTCCTTAAGACTGTTTCTGATTTGTTTTGTTGGCTGTTTCCCTGTTTCTCTGTATGCCTTATTATCTCTTGTTGACAATTAGGCATTTGAAGAAACAACAAATTCTCCCAGTCTTGCATTCTTGTGTGGAAGACCATTACTAATCATCCCAAATCATCCAACTCCCTAGCCTTGAGATCAGCCTGAGATAAAAGCTTAAGGTCTGTCCGGGTATATTTTGGTCATATGTCCTGTCTGGACCTGAATGTGCATGCACTTCTTTTTACAGTTTCCCCCATCTGTTTTGAAATGATTTAACTTTCCAAAGAGCCTCATACAGAATCTCCTCAGGACCTTAAATAATCTATTATATTCTTTTGCTCACAATGTCTTGCTCCAGGCACCTGTAGGTCTGAAGTCTTCCATTAGTTTTCTTGTGCTGCACCACCTGCCACTGTCTCTCTGGCCTGGAGTCTGAGAACCCAGCAGTGCTGCCATTGCTGTCTGATTTCCAAGTCAGACAGGACAACTATAGTCCCTCAGGCAGCCAAGACAGGCCAGCAAATATTTTCTACTCAACTCTTTGTGGTTCAAGTCAGAGAACCTCCCAACTGTACAGCACTGGGGATGGCAGTGAAGCAAGGGGGAATAAAAATGCCATGAAATTTCCTACCATTTTAAATATGACTTTTCCTTGGTTAGGCATTTGTTTAGTTGCTATAGTTTTTTTTTTTTTTATTTTGTTTTGTTTTACTGATTTCTAGAGCTTCTATAGCTATTTTAGTCAATGTGTGTTTGTTTATTTGATGTTTATGTTTGGAAATAAGAGCCTGGAGCTTCCTGTCAACTTAGTTTCTTAAATTTAACCTAAGACACTATGGAAAGAACATAGTGACTTCTCATCTTCACTGGTTAGTTTATGCCAGATTCTCTAGTTATGTGTTCTCCTCAGGGCAAAATAGTACTTTACTAGAACAAAACAATCTCTCAAAATATTACTTTGCATAGGGGAATTCAGGTTGCCAGCATCTTTATTTTTTTTCCTAATGAAACATACTCAACAGGAGCACTAGGGTAGTGTGATTTCTACATATATATGGCTTTAATCTCTTGTTACTTGGAAATAAGTGCTCTTTCACAAGCAGAGTGCTCAATGCTGTCTGTTTAGGACTGAAATAACATTTGTCTTTACTCATGTGGAGATGTTTGATAACTCACTTACATCTATCACATTCTCCATAGTCATGAAGCTTTAACGTAATTGATCAATCTACCTTAGGTTTCTTTTGAACTTCCTCTTTGATTGTTTCTAGTGGTAGATTAGGGAGGTGTTAATAGTAGCATTAACTCACAATATAAAATAAGTCATGTTTAGATCATTATTCTGTGTAGCATATTTGAAAATGTCTCCTATTTTTAAAGATAAATTAAGCAGCACACTAGTATAAGCCTCAGGCTATCACATATCTTTGTTGCCATGGTTACAGTTTTCACTAGTGTATAGCAGATGTTTCTCAGTAGCAAGAACCATACAAAAAACTTTGTAATTCATATATAAAATACACACACACACACACACGAATGTATGACAAGGCTGTATAGTAGTATAGTGGTTAAAATTATGGATTCTAGCACTCCTCTTCTTGAGTTTAAATCCTAGATCTACCATTTGCTCCATCTGCAGCTGTGGGCATAGTACTTAACCTTGTAATGCATCTCTCTCAGGTATAAAATGAGGAAGAAACTAGTATGTGACAACAATTTGTTATTAGAATTAAATTACTTGGTACCTACAAAATGCATAGACTATTTCCTGTTACATAATATAGCTTCAATAAATGAATTTGTCAAACTTAAATGAAATGCCCAAGTTGAATTTCACTCATGTATAAGGCATACCTGGTCTTTAATGTACCTTCACCTTCCACTTTTTCTCTAAGAATTTCATTTTCAACACATGATTATGTACAAATACCTGTATAATACTAGTGAAAATAGTGTTTATTAAAATCCTGGCTTTAGCCACTGCAAGAAACCACTTCAGGTTTTAAATGCTATATAAATACAATGACTATAACAACGGTGGCTATAAGTATGATGCTCAAAAATTTTAAGAGTGAAATTGGTAATATTAATTATGCCATGGTAACAAGCATATACTAGGACTTCTTCAAGAAATCTAAGAAATAAATATAAGATGTAAGGATCTGAAAGCTCAAATGGCCATGATGAAACCACCATGACATAATTTAAATTATCAGAAAGAATATGACTAAATAGAGGTAAAATGAGTATTGCCAAAACAGAAATCATGTCATAATTCAGCTACAGCCCTAATTTATAAAATTGGTTAGCTTTATCGCATTTGCATAGGAAAGAATGAATAAACTCTTACTGAAGGTAAAATTACCTGATGCTTATATATTTAAAAAAATAGTTAATAAAGAAAAGCATGGAATACCAAATAATGTTTGATTAATTTTTAAAAGGCAAGAAGGAATAAATCATTATAAGTAGAACTAGTTCAAAAAATTACAAAACTGTAAGCTGAAATAGATCACTAATATTAACTATATAAAAACTAAAGATACACATCATCACAAAAACAAAGATTATCAGAGTACATTTAAATTTTAAAAGATATACTATTTATAGGATACATATCTTCAAATAAGACTTTGTAATTATAAACAAAATGATGAGAAAATGTATCATACTAACTACCAAAAGAGAGAAAGAAAAGGGACCCCTGGGTGGCTCAGTCAGTTAAGTGTCTGCCTTCGACTCAGGTCATGATCCCAAGGTCCTGAGAAACAGTCCCTCATTGGGGTCCTGGCTCAGCGGGGAGGCTGCTTCTTCCTCTGCCTACTGCTCCCCTGCTTGTGTGCTTTCTCTCTCTCTCTCTCTGTGATAAATGAATAAATAAAATCTTGAAAGAAAGGAAGAGAGAAGAAAGAACATAGCTGAACTCATACTCAGTGAAAGACTGGAAGCATTTTCTCCAGGATCAGGAATAAGATAAAGATACCCCCTATTGTGACTTTTATTCAACAAAGTACTGGAAATCCTAGCCAGAGCAATTAGTCAAGAAAAAGAAATAAGATGTATTCAATTGGGAAGGAAGTAGTAAGATTTTCTCTGTGCACAGACAGCATGACTTTCTATGTAGAAAACAATAAAGTTCATGCCACACACACATAGAACAAATAAACAAATTCAAAACAAGTGCAGGATACAAAATCACCAAATAAAAATCACTTGTGTTTCTTTACACTAATAATAAACTGTCAGAAAAGAAAATTAAGACAACAACCCCATTTATAATAACATTGAAAAACCAAAATATTTAGGGATTAAGTTAACCAAGGAGACAAAAGACTTGTACACTCGAAGTTAAAAAACATTTCTAAAAAAAATTAAAGAAAACACAAATCCATGGAATAATATCCCATGTTCATGGAATGAAAAACTTAACACTGTTAAAATGTCAATACTGCCCAAAGTGATCTTTAATCATTACAGATTTAATGCAATTCCTTTAAAAATCCCAAAGACTTTTTTTTTTTAGAAACAGAAAATTTCATTCAAAAGTTCATATGGAATCTCAATGACCGCACACTACCAAAACAATTTTTTTTTTACATACTTGAGATACAGTTTCCCCACTGAGCAGGGAGCCCAATTTGGGACTTGATACCGGGACTCCAGGATCAAGACCTTAGCCAAAGTCAGTTGCTTAACCAACTGAGCCAAAAAAGACACCCTAAACAATCTTGAAAAAGTTAGAGGTCTCAGAATTCCAGATTCTAAAACTTATTATAAAGCTATACTAATCAAAGATGTTGACTTAAATCAGTGTAGCTTTAACGTCAGCAAATGGATATTTGTAGAACCTTACTTCTTTTATTAATGTTTCCCAAATATCAATTGATATATTTGCTGTTTACCAAATGGCTTTAGGTTGTGTGTGCTCTTTTTCATTTCTTTTGACCAGTGTTTGTGTCTTTTTCCCTTATTCCCCTTCTAGCAACTATCTGTAGGTATGTTTGATCCTAATTTGTTGTTTGCAATACTTTATTTTTAGGTTTGAAGAGAACAAAGGTTATTAGATGTCTATATGAAAAGTATCCAGACACTGAGAGACAGTTTATTTATTTATTTATTTATTTTTAAGAGAGAGAGAGAGAGGGCTAGTGTGGGGGAGAGTGGTAGAGGGAAAGGGAGAGAGAGAATCTTAAGCAGGCTCCATGCCCAGTCCAATATGGGCTTGATCTCTCAACACTAAAATCATGACTGACCCTGAAATCATGACCTTAGCTGAAATCAAGAGTTGATGTTTAAACCAGGTGCTGCCAGTGAGACAACCTTAAGAAATTTCTCATAAAAAAAAAAAAAAAAAAAACTTTCTCATAATTCACTGTTTGACAGCTGAGTTTTGGATACACAAGTTGTTACTTAGATGCTTAGAAATGTGTCATATCTTTTATTTTTTACCTTAAATACCAATAATATATTTTATGCTGAACATTATTACTTAATATTATCTTACTCTCTTTTTTAAAAATTTAAATCCCTTATAGCTACCAAGGAGAAAAAGAAAGCATTGTTAGAAATATACAACTTTCTTATCATATTATCATTATGAATGATAATAAAGCATACATTATGAGTCATGACAACCTAACAATCCTCCTTCCCCCAAGAATTCTTAGAGGTCTAAGATGTCAAATACTTATTCCAGGTTAATACTACATGTAAAACTCAAGGGATCCTACCTAATATATTAACAACTCATAGGTCCAAGCTGATATAGGTGTCATTTCAACATGTACTTCTACACATGAAAAAAGAAAAAAAGGGGTGGGGGGAAATCATTGTTTAAAATCTGGTTCTCAAATATTTCACATTTCACTTTCCAGAACAAAGCAAGCTGAAATTGAAAGTGGCAAAGATTAATTTCAAAGGACAGGGGGAAGTACAACCAATCCCCTACAAGTATACAGGAGAGAACTGGAGTATTTGGGGAAAACCCCAATGATCACTACATACAGTATTAATAAACCTCTGGAAAACAATACCTTACATAAAACTCTCAGAAGCCTAATAAATTGCAGGTGTATATGAAGTCTGTCCAAATTTTTGAAAAATGAGATATAAATGGACTACATTTAGTACCCTTGTCAGATTATCAAGAATTCATGGAATTCTTTCATTAGAAAAACATGAAGAAATTAAAATATGTATCAGGAAAATAAAGAAATACTTCCAAACAGGCAAAGTACTAAAAATGCTATGTAGCACTTTACTCATATAATGTGACTATATTTGAAGTATATTAGAAGGTTTTAGGAAAGACTATATCTCTTGTCCTGAAATATCTGTGTAATGTGATAAACAGTATTACTTCTTAAGATCTCAGTTGTTCCATTTTATCATTGCAGAAGCAAAATCAGGACATACTGTGATTAAGGGAATTGCTTTAAATTCACTGGAACAAATACCACCTTGAAACATTAATTTTAGAATGTTTCCCTTTTCCCATTTAGAACATTTACTTCCAGGTTAAATGATGAATCTGTGATCTTGGAAGAAGCCAAGGTAGATAAAGAGTTATATTCTGTACTAAATTGAAAAGTTTCACTCCCTATTTTCAGACTTTTGAAGTACAGGGCAAATTCATATTGCTTTTTGTGCTGACATATCTCCTGAAGAAATGATCCACTTTTGCCATCAAAATGGAGTAGATGAATCTGACTCATTAAAAAATATTATGGAAGAGGTTGTGATGATACAGATTAATTTCCTACAATTCAGGGCTTTAGAAATTTTAAAACATTTATTATTGCCATGTTTATGTGCTTGTGTAGTTCAGTAAAATGACAGCAACATTTTATCTCAAGCCGTTAGAGAAGAATGCATTTTAAAAATACATTTATTGAGCATTTTACTGAAAATACAGCGTTGTAATAATGCATACAACAGCATTATCATAAATAGTAGCTATAATAAACAACAGTTAAAAAGATTTTATGGGAAATAATAGCAAAAAAACAGCTTTCTCTTCCAGTCTAGCATACATACTTTAAAACTGTTAGAGAGTTCTTCTTCTACAGTTAATGGAATGTTTGTATTTAACTAACAGCAAAAGAAGTTGGTAAAAAAACAAAACAAACAAAAAACCCATCCACATGACTTTTGTGGGTCAGATGTTCACATATCTTTTGCTAGCTTAATTTCATAAATAGTGCCAACATAAAATCAAAGTGAAAATAAAGAAGCAAAAACCTTACCTAGAGTAAAACAAACCCCGTTTTTGTTTTTGTTTTTACTTAATTGCCTAGACTGTTTGCGTACCAAGGTATTCAGGCTTAAAAAAAAAATCTAGATAATTAGGTGAATTTGTCTTTTCTCATTTTGTTAGTGAGAATGAGTAACATTTGGTTACACTAACACCACCATGGATTAAACTTGAATTTTCAACCTGAAATGTACTATAAACATAAAGTTATCTTTTTTAAGTACAAAATCTTTAGGATATTTTTAATTAAATGATTCTTAGATAAAAGGGATTGAGTAAATATCTTATGTTAGCAAATGCAAGTATATAGTTCACAATCTTTCTTTATAAAGAAATCTTCACAATCTTTCTTTATAAAATAGGCAAGAGATTTTATAGGCAAGAGATGTTAACCTCACTCATCGTAAAGGGCAATCAGACAAGCCACAAGGTTTCAGACTGGGAGAGGGGACAAATACTTCACAGCTCCCATGAGATTTATAGCACATAAAATAGACTTTTATGACCGTGGATGAGACTGTGCTTCAGTGCTGGACATACCCGTTTTTTATGGTCATTAAAAGTTATTGAGTTAACTGCTCATTATACAGTTTAATCTGCACTCTTACTTTTGATCTGCTTTTAGGAGAGCTGAAGTAGTTAAGTTAAAATAAGAGTTCTTCCAAAACTTTGAAAATGTGTAAAATTTGACCTCAGGTATAAATATGTTTGAGGTTTTGTTGACTTGATTAAGCCATTTTTCATTTACATACATTGAAAATAGCCAATCCAGAGCTGGCATGCATACTCTTTAATGCTGTCTTTGGAGAAGTTTCTCATTAAAACATTTCAATATATTAATTCCTTTCCTTTATGGATAGTGTTCTATGTATCCTTTTAAACAAAACTTTCTACACCACAATTTAGGAACACATTCTCTTGGCATTTTCTAGAAGCATTAGAGATTTATTTTTCTTTTATATTTATATCAGGGATCCACTTGAAATAGATTTTTTGTATAGGATTATGTAGGGGGTGGGATGGATCAAACTACATTGGTGTTATTAAGGTAATTATATAAAGAGGCCATTAGATTAGGGTGGCTCTAATGCCTTGGCAGCCTACATAAGCAAACTAAAACCTAAGCAATAATCAGTGTATTCAAAATCTGAGAAAATGAAACTTGAAAACATGAACTCACAAACAACCAAGTAGGCTTTCCTAAATAAGGCAACCACATAAGCTATAGCCAATCAAATAATTTCCTTGCTTAGCTTAGAGTCTTCTTTATAAAAACCTAGGCCTTAGCACCTGCTGGGGAGTGCTTCTAACCATTTTTGTTTGGGGCTTCATGATTTGAATGAACTTTTGAGCAAATAAACTCTTGAAAATTTTAATGTGCCTCTGTTTATTCTTTAACAAGATAAATTCATCTTAGGATTCTATTTTTGAATAAACATACAAGGAATGAACACAGTAACATTTAATTATAGCATACCTTGATAAAAATAGCCAAATATTGAGATTATCTGTGTATTTGAGAGATGGAAGAAGTTTCACACACACACACACACACACACACACATATGTACACATTTATATAATTAGTTATAAAAAAGAATTGAAATATACACAATATACTTTTCAAAAAGCTATATAAAAGGTAACCAATTAAGAAAAACTGACATTCCGGGACGCCTGGGTGGCGCAGTTGGTTGGACGACTGCCTTCGGCTCAGGGCGTGATCCTGGAGTCCCGGGATCGAGTCCCACATCAGGCTCCCAGCTCCATGGGGAGTCTGCTTCGCTCTGACCTTCTCCTCGCTCATGCTCTCTCTCACTGTCTCTCTCAAATAAATAAATAAAATCTTTAAAAAAAAAAAACTGACATTCCTCTGCCTGCTTGTGCTCTTTCTGAGAAATAAATAAATAAATAAATTCTTAAAAAAAAAAAAGAAAAACTGACATTCCAAATGATTAATATAAAAGTTTTTGATGTTTAAAATAAGGAAGACCCTCATTACTCTTTTTAGGTATTGATTCTGTGAAATGGAGAGGGCTTACTTGAATTCCAATTATCATTATTTGCTTTATATGACACATTTCTTTCACCTAAACTTCCTAGGATTATCCAAAATATCAACTGGATTTTTGGTAATTCTGTATAACACACACCTCCAATTTGCTTAGGGTTTCTCAATGATGCCTTCAAACTACTTCTCCACTTTCATGTAAATATATGTTCTTTGTTCTTGTCACTTCTCGATTAGCTATATTCAGTTCTTCTTTAAGGATTTATTTACATAATAATCACCTGGTCACTTTCTTTATTTACTAAAAGACTCTTTTTTCTAAATTAAGACTTTTTGTCAAGGTACAGTTGCTTTGGGAGAATATAATGACAGTCTTATTTCTTCCCTCCAACATCTATGTATGTATGTATCTATCTACCTATTTATCATCTATGTATCTTCCTTATTACATTGTATGTAAGTGACTTGGACTCCAATACAATATCAAGTAATGATAAGGGCATCGTTTTCTAATTCCCAATCTCAGGCAAAAGATTTAAATATTAAAAAAAAAAAGTACAACATTTTCTTGTAGAATTTTACAGATGTTATTTATTGAATAACAAAGTATTCCTTTATTTCTGATTAGTAGTTTTTTCATAAATATGTATGGATCATTTGGAATTTCTTTTTCTCAGTTTATTGAGAATATAATTTTTTCTTCCTTTTTAAAAATATGGTAACTAACAATGGTTTAATTTCCAATGTTAAACCAATTCTAAAATCCTAGCTTAAACATATTTCATTGTGATTTTTAACTTCTTCATATACTGTCAAATTTGGGATTTTATTCTTTGTGTTCCTAAGAGAGGTCTAGTTGTAATTTTTGTTTCCTGGTAGTATCCTACTTTGGTTTTGTTGTTAAGAAAGAATAACCCAATAAAAACAAGATTGGATTATCTCTTATTTTCCTGATTTTCTAATAGTTTTATTTAAGTGGCTTTAATTCTTTAACTATTTGGAAGATGTTGCTGGTAAAGTACACTGGGCCTAGAAATTTCTTTTTGGGAATATTTTAAAATATGGGTTAGATTTCTTTTATAGATATCGGACTGATCAAATATAAAATTGTATTTGGGTCAGTTTTGTAAATTATGTTTCCTAGGAATCTGCCTATATTTTCCAAAATAAATTGGCATAAAATTGCTCAATACTGAGGAGTATGGCTCCTGGTTAAAAAATTAGGTGTGAATTTCCAGGCCTGAAAATGAATTATTACAAAGGCTTTACCTGACAGGTCACATAGGCAAAAGCTGGCCTCCTCACGCCAGACCTGGAGCACAACTAATGACTGCTGTCTCTGAAGGAGTCACACTCAAGATCTCAGCCCCCGGGATGGTCATGCTCTTTCACAGATTTACATTGCTAGCCCCAACACCTTCATTCCTAGGTCTCTTTATCTGAGCCCTCAGGCAGAAGTCATTTTCAGGGACCTGTGTAGAGCTCTTCTTAAGGGGAAGAATAGGGAAAATCTGAAGACATTTTTCCCCACTTGGACTTAGTATACCATATATTTTCCACTCTTAGCCTTCTTCCTTCTCTCTACTCCCCCTCTGTGCAACCCCATATCAAGGTCCAGAAAACTGCAGGAGCATTTTGTTTGCAGGCCCCTCAACAGTGACATGGCCTAAGTTTCACCTAAGCCTCAAGCATGTGTTTCCATAGAAGCCAGTGGAACAGAAGTCATTGCTTTCTGAGGTTTAGACTGTTGCTTATACCATCTCAGTAATGATGAAAGGTTTAACTCTTTCTTTTTTTTCTCTCAGCAAATTTCTTATTTTTTAACAATTCATTTAAGCTTTGAAGATTTATCTTTTGAGAGTAAGAAGTGTTTTATTTTACTATATTTTTTGTGTTTTTTTAAATGTTTAATTTATTGAAATATATCTGACATATAACATGTGTAAATTTAATGTGTAGAACATGGCAATTTGATACATTTATATATTACAGATTGCCACACCTCTATCAAATCGCAAAATAATCATTTCTGTGGCTGGAATAATTAAGGGTTAGTCTCTCAGCAAGTCAGGATTATAGTATAATATCATTGTCTATATTCACTATACTGTGCATTGTATCTTTATTTTCATTATACAATATAGTATTACCAGCTAGAGTCACCATATTATACCTTAGATTCTCAAACCTTATTCACCTATAACTAAAAGTCTCTACCATTTACCAACCTGTCCCTATTTCCCCACCTGCCTGATCCTGGTGACCTACCTTTCTACTCTGTCTATAAGCTTGACTTTTTTTTTTTTTACAGGTTCCACATATAAGTGATACCATGTGATATTTGCCTTATTTCATTTAACACAATATCCTCCAGGCTCATCTATTTTGTAGCAAAGGACAGGCTTTTCTTCATTCTTAAGGTTGAATAATATTACATTGTATGTATATACTCATCCATCATTCATTCAGAGATGGACACAGATTATTTCCATATCTTGGCTATTGTGAGTAATGTTACTATAAACACGGGAGTATAGAAACTTCTTTCATGTAAAGATTTTGTTTGCTGTGGGTTATCTACCCAGAAGTGGACAGCTCAATCAAATGGTTCTATTTTTAATTTCTTAAGGAAACTCCATACAGTTTCACAGTGACTATACCAGTTTATATTCCTACCAACAGTGTACAAGTACACCCTTTTCTCTACATCCTCACCAGCATTTTTTATCTCTTGTCTTTTTGATAATAGTCATCATAAAGGGTGTGAGGTCATACCTTATTGTGGTTTTGATTCTCATTTCCCTGATGAGTGATATCAAGCAGCACCTGTTCATCTATCTATTGACAATCTGTATGTTTCTTTGGGGGAAAAAAAGTCTGTTCAGTTCCTCCACCTGTATTTTTTTTTTTTTTTTTTTTTTTTAGATTTATTTATTTGAGAGAGAGAGAGCACAAGCAGGGGGAGTGCCAGGCTGAGGGGAAGAGGGAGAAGCAGACTCCCCGTTGAGCAAAGAGCCTGATATGGGGCTTAATCCTAGGACCCTGGGATCATGACCTGAGCTGAAGGCAGACACTTAACCAACTGAGCTACCCAGGGACCCCTCCCATATTTTTGCCCATATTTTAATTGATTCTTTTGTTTGTATTTTGCTGTTGAATTGTATCAGTTTTTTGTAAATTTTGGATATTAACCCCTTATTCAATATGTAGTTTGCAAATATTTTTTCCTATTCCATGGGTTGCCTTTCCATTTACTAATGGTTACTTTTGCAGTACCTTTTAGTTTGTTGTAGTACCCATATTTGTTTTTGCTTTTGTTTCCTTGCTTTTGGTGTCAAATCCAGATAAATCACTGCCAAGATCAGTGTCAAGGAGAATAAGAACCTTATGCCCTGTTTTTTTCTAGGTCTTCTATGCTTTCTGGTCTTCTGTACAAGTCTTCATTCAATTTTGGGTTGATTTTTTGTGTATGATATTATTAGATAGGGATCTAGTTTCATTCTTTTTATGTAACTGGCCTATTTTCCCCACACTATTTATTGAAGAGACTATCCTTTCCACTTTTTAAAATTCTTGGCTCCCTTGTGGAAAATTAATTTACCATATATGTAATAGTTCTGAACTTCCTATTCTGTTCCATTCATCTTTTGACTAATTTTACATTAATACCTTACTATATCTTTATAATATAGTTTGAACTCAGGAAGTGTGATGCTTCTAGGTTCATTCTTTTTTCTTAAGATTGCTTTAGATTTTTGGGGTCTTTTGTGATTCAATACAAATCTTGGATTGCTTTTTTCTATTTCTATAAAAAATGATATTATGTTTTTGAAGAGATTGCATTTAATTTTTAGATCACTTTGGGTAATATGAACATTTTAATAATATCAATTCTTCCAATTCATTAACATAGATGATTTTTCCAATTTGTGTGTCTTTAAAAATTCTTTGATCAAGGTCTTACCTTTTCAATGTATAGGCCTTTACTTCCTTGGCTAAATTTATTCTTAAGAATTGTATTATGTTTGATGTTATTGTAAATAGGATTTTTTTTCTTAATTTCTCTTTCTGACAGTTCATTATTTTTGTATAGAAATGCAACTGGTTTTTGTATATTTATTTTGTATCCTGAAAATTTATTGAAATTGTTTATTAGTTCTAACAATATTCTGGTGAAGTCTTTAGAATTATTTTATATATAATATGTCATCTGCAAATAGAGAAATTTTACTTCTTCCTTTTTGATTTGGATGCCTTTTTAAAATTTCTTTTTCTCACCTAAGTAGTCCCAGGATAGATTATATGTTGGGCCAAAACAAATATTAAAAATTTGAAATTTAAATCAAATTAAGCATTTTTCTGACCACAGTGATATTAAACCAGAAATTGATTACAGGAAAGCTGAAAATTTTTAAAAAGGAGGGGGCACCTGGGTGGCTCAGTTGATTGTGTGTTTCTTTGATTTTGGTTTGGGTCATGATCTCAGGGTCCTGGGATCAAGCACCACATTGGGCTCCACAATCAGTGGGGAGTCTGCTTGAGGATTCTCTCTCTCTGACCCCCACCCGCCCCTCTCCTCATTCACATTCTCTCTCCATCTCTCTCTCTCTAAAAAAAAAAAAAAAAAAAAAAATCTTAACAACAATAACAACAAGAAAACCAGAAAATTCACAAATACATGGAGGTTAAACAATGTGTTCCTGAACAACCAATGGGTCAAAGAAGAAATCAAGAGAGAAAACAAAAGCTATCTTGAGACAAATGAAAATGGAAAGACTATCTACCAAACTTATGGAATGCATTAAAAGGAGTTCTGTGGGGAATTTCTTAGATAAACATCTATATTAAGGAAAAAATAAAACCTCAAACAACTTAACTTTACACCTCAAGTAACTAGAAAAAGAAGAATAAGTTAAACCTCAAATTAGCAGAAGGAAGAAAATAACAAAGATCAGAGTTGAAATATAGAAAAGATCAATAAAACTAAAAGCTGGTTTTTTGAAACTATAAAAAGACTACACAAACCATTAGCTAGAATTACCAAGGGGGGGAGGGACAGAGAAGACAAATAAAATTAAAAATGAAAGAAAAGACATAGCAACTAATACCACAGAAATACAAATGATCTTGAGACTACTATAAACAATTATATGCCAACAAATTAGACAACCTAGAAGAAATGGATACATTCCTTAGAAACATATAACCTACCAAGACTGAATCATGAAGAAATGGGAAATTTGAACAGACCAACTACAAGGAAGGAGCTTGTGTCAGTAATCAAGAACCTCCCAACAAACAAAGTCCAGGAATGGTAAAACTACTGAATTACCAAATGTTTAAAGAAGAATTGATATCATTCCTTCTCAAATTATTCTAATAAAAGAAGAGAGAACACTCGTTTTTTTTTACGATTTTATTTTTTAAATAATCTCTACATTCAGTGTGGTGCTTGAACTCATAACCTCAAATCAAGAGTTACATGCTCCATGAATTGAGGCAGCCAGGCACTCCAACACTTCATTCACTTTAGAAGGCCAGCATTTTCTTTATACCAAAGTCAGGAAAAGACATTACAAAAAAAGAAAAATGCAGACCAATATTAGAGATGAACATAGATGAAAAATTTTTCTACAAAATATTAACAAACTGAATTCAGCAATACATTAAGAAGGCCATGTATCATGATTAAGTTGGGTTTATTCCAAGGATGCAAGTATGGTTCAACATCCACAAATCAGTGTGATACACCACAACAAGAAAATGAAGTTTAAAAATTATGTGATCATCTCAATAGATGCAGAAAACATCTGACAAAATTCTACATACCTTTACGATAAAAACTCTCAATAAACTGAGCACAGAGGAAAAACACTCAATATAATAAAAACAACATAAGATATGCCCACAGCTAACATCATACTCAATGGTATATGCTGAAAGCTTTTGCTCTAATATCAGGAAAAGACAGGATGCCCACTCTTGCCATGGTTATTTATTTTTGGCTATTGCTTTAATTGGCTGTACCAACACCTGGCAGTTCAGACCTAACTCTTCCAGCTCAGTTGAAATCCAGACAAATATGTTAATAATATCGAATATATAATGTAATGTATACTAATATGTCAAATATGTTGTAGCATATATACCAATACCTAATACATAAAAATCTCTCTTACTACAGATTATATTAATATTTTAATATCCAACTTTTACTTTAAGATTTTTATTTATTTGATAGAGAGAGAGAGACAGCAAGAGAGGGAATACAAGCAGGGGGAGAGGAAGAGGGAGAATCAGGTTTTCTGCTCAGCAGGGAGCCCAACACAGAACTTATCCCAAGACCCTGGGATCATAACCTGAGCTGAAGGCAAACGCTTAATGACTAGGCCACCCAGGAGCCCTCAATATTCAATTTTTGACCTTATCTCTGTTTTCTCTTTTACACATTTGTTTTAATAACTTTTTGGATAACAACGTATTTGATAATTTCTCTTTTTCTTTAGATTTTTATTTATTTATTCGACAGACAGAGATCACAAGTAGGCAGAGAGGCAGGCAGAGAGAGAGGGGGAAGCAAGCTCCCTGCTGTGCAGACAGCCTGACATGGGGCTCGATTCCAGGACCCTGAGATTATGACCTGAGCCAAAGGCAGAGGCTTAACCCACTGAGTCACCCAGGTGCCCTTATTTGATAATTTCATCCATTTCTGTTCTAATTTTGTCACTCCTGACTTCTAAAGATGGATAGTAATTGCTTTCTAGCATTTTTTCTTGATATATATAATTTTACTGCTATAAATTTCTTTTACTGATGACTTTAGCTGCATTTCACACTTATTATGTTTTATTTCTATTATCAACTAATTGAATGTTTTCTATTTCTATTAAGATTTTTTTTTCTCTGATTCATGGGTTATATCAAATGTTACTGCTACCTCCAAATATTTCAACTGAACATTTAATTCTTCCAGTTTTTTCATTATGTATTTTGTAGCTATGTTGTTACTTTTAAATAAAATTAGGATAATATATTTTTTTGATGGATTGACTAATTACTTGATAATATTAATATTACATCATTCTGCTCTTTTAATCCCAATGCTTATAAAATAGTAGTCATTTAATACAGTTCAATTTATTTAATTGATAAAACTTCAGCTTACCTTTTTTATCCCTTAATATGTCATATGTGCCGTATTCTGTCCAAAACGGCTTTACAGAAGGTAATTGGGGGTATATATTTCAAATATATTTGTATTTTGATTTATATATCCTCAAATATTTAAATACTTATCTGAAAAGGGACATTGAGTAAATCCACTAATTGAAAATAGTGACATAAATTTCTACAAAGGTAGTATGCTTAGGTAAATTAAATTTAACTTTAAACTCTTAATTCCTAAAAAAAAAAAAAAAAAACTCTCTAAAAATATAAAAACTTTCCTACATTTCTGATCATCTGGATGTGAACTAAGGAAAGCTGTTATATTTGAAATCAAATATTATCGCCTTATTGTTTCTTAAGTATCCATCATATTTCAATATCTGCTAAAGAGATAATAAATAAAACAGAGGAATTAAAGGAGACAAGAATGAAAATGAGACACTTGTAATTTATTGTAGAGCTCAGATATTTCACAAATGGGCCACCTGAAAGGTTGGGATAAAGCATCATGAATTCCTGTTGTAATCTTTCATATATTCATAGGACAGTAAATATTTAATTTAATTTTTTTTTACCTATTTCCAGCTTAAACACAGAGAATAATTTATAATGCCAATTAACTCAGTGCTAATTTCACTTAATGGTTCCTGGGAAATGACAGAGTGTGGAAATATGGGCACTGTTTTTTATATCCATAAGAACAATAAGTTAAATAGCATGTTAATATATCTGGACCTTAGTTTTAGAGATTGTTACTATTTTATGCCTTTTTTTTTCAATGAGAATAATCAAGATTGAGGATTGAAAAGACTTGTCTAAAGGGACCCAATCAGATAATAAGGAAAACTACCAAATAGAAGAGCATTTTCATTTGTCATTCTCTTTTTGTAAAAGCATATCTGAGAAAACTTTGTAACAGTAATTCTAAACTCAGTAACTTCAGGATGCTGTGCAAAAGAGATATATTTTTCTTGTGTACCCAACTAAGATAATTACCTAGTGGAAATACAGTCAAGAGTATGTAGCAAAGAACAGAAGGATGAATCAAGTTGGTTTTCAAATGACTTGAATAAAGGGAACAAAATCACTCAACAGGTATTAGATGTTTAATGACAAAGTGGTTTCATTTTGGGCTAAACTTCCTATAACATATTGTTAAAGACTCAGAAATAGATGAGAACTCAAAATTTTTATAAAGAGATTTAAAAAGCTACTTTTGTCAACAATTTAAGAAGTTAATTTATTTCATTTTGCTTTATTTTTATACAAGGTATGAGAAATTATTTGAAAAACACAAGTTTCAGAATGGGGCAATGATCGGTGAGTGTATATATTCAACATATAGGTACTTTCCATTAGCACAATGAATTTCAAACTTCAGGTAATGTACTAACATATGGTGGGTTAAAGTCATGGAAAATGTTAGTGGTATTATAACTTGGAGAATCTAGTTTTACCTATACTTCATTTATTGAGATTGTCAGGAAAGTATCAATGAAAATAGAAGATGCTTTCCAAATTCCCTATCAGTGAACAACCACATCATGAAACGTGAATATTATCTTTGTTCTTTTCTCCTTTATCCCTGTATATACACATAACACACATATAAAGTAATAACAATTCTATATTCTAAATAGTTTTTAAATTAGTCTGGCCCTTCATCAGTTCTGAGCTGAATTATGCTCACCTTCTAACTGATGACCCTTCTCCAGTACTGTCAATTTGCAATCAGAGTAATTTGCATAATACATAAATATAGTTATATTACTCCCTTACTTAACCTGGTCTTAAAATGAATTCTAGTATCTTTTTATCTTACTATTTGGCCTACTTGTTCTATCTTCCTCTACTATGACATTTTTCCTCTCATATTCCCACTGAATGACTTCTCTCAGGTTATTAGGTCATTTATTTAAAATTATTTATTGACCATCTACTTTGTACTTGGCACCATGCAAGAGCTGGAAAGAAAGTATAAGAAATATTTAAATAAGCAAAGCTATCTCTCTCCTCTGGATCTTCATATTCATAATCCATCTGGACAAATGGGAAATATACTAACCTTCCATCCTGTTTATTACAAAATATATCCAGTGAATATTAGTAGTTATAACTTCAGGTAATGTAAATAGAAATACTAAAATGATATTAGCTACAAAGATAAGCTCAAATACAATAGTGTGCTGATAAAAGAATTAGACATTTTAAAAAATTACTTAGTGAGAAAAAAGAGTGTGAAAATGCTTTATCATAAAAACATCTTAGGGGGTGCCTGGGTGGCTCAGATGGTTAAGCATCTGCCTTCAGCTCAGGTCATGATCTCTAGGTCCTGGGACTGAGCCCCAAGTCAGGCTCCCAGCTCAGTGGGGAGCCTGCTTCTCCCTCTCCCTCTACCTCCCCCCACTGCTTATGCTCTCTCTTTTTGTCTCTCTCTGTCTCAAACGAATAAATAATTTTTTTTCAAAAATCTTAGGAAATGGTTTACTAATTAAATATGTGGGAAATGTGGCCTCAAAAAAATTGATGCAGAAAATATAAGGAAAGGAGAATGAACAGCAGAATTATTTGGAAAGAGGGTGTGAATGACATCAGAAATAATTTCAAGAAATTTAACAAATCTCATAGGAGAATTAAAATTTGTAATTCTGTGAGAAGATCAGAATTGGCGATGCAAGATAAATTTAACAATGGTCTTAATTAGAAATATTCCAGTGGTAAAGTATATGCAAAATACTTTGCTCCTTGGTAAATAAATGGGAAAGAAAAAGACTATGAGTGTCTTCTTTTTAATGGTAAAAATAATGTAGAAATATTATACAATGTATGAGTAATGAAATATAAACCATATTATTTAAAAAATTAATAAAACTATCTGGTTATAAACTCTAAACTGTAATAAAGCATTGAGAGGTGATGAGAAACATGGGAAAATAGCATTAAATTCTTAACCAAAGAATCGTATTTTTACATATATTATTTGAGAGTAATTAATAAAATAAATAGTAAAATGAGTGGAGAATATTTTAAAAAAGGCATAATAAAATGTATACAGCAAAAGAAAGACTAGAGGAAGAAATTATAAAGAAGATGAGAGAATCAAAACCAAACATCCCTCATGACAATAAATGTAAATGGTTCAAATTTCCATATTAAAAGCAAATGACACTTAGAATTATGTGTATAAGAGTATATGTGTGTTTAAGTAACTATATCTTACTAAGTTAAGGAAAAATAAAACTAAAAGCATAAAATGTTCTAATATTATCTATAGCTAAATATTCCATCAATATTCCTTGGAACTTTGTAAGATACAGTTTTATTTTTCCATGGTAAAAGTGAATCTATTGGCAGAATGAGTAATACACTGTTTCCTTGGCAGGAAAAAGCCTAAACTGAGGAACTCATCTAACCCATCCAACTCAAAAACATTTTTTTTAAATTACAAGAAACCTATAATTATTTTTCATTTTAAATCCTTATGGTACCACTCTATTTTGAGAATTTTTGGGGACGCCTGGGTGGCTCAGTTGGTTAAGCAGCTGCCTTCAGCTCAGGTCATGATCCCAGCGTCCTGGGATCGAGTCCCACATCGGGCTCCTTGCTCGGCAGGGAGCCTGCTTCTCCCTCTGCCTCTGCCTGCCTCTCTGTCTGCCTGTGCTCGCTCTCTCTCCCTCTCTCTCTGACAAATAAATAAATAAAATCTTTAAAAAAAAAAAAAAAGAATTTTTGGAAGGTAGAACAACACACCCAACAAAAAGTACAGAAAAAAAATTAAGGAGTTAGATTTGTTTTCTAAAGCAATTTAGGTAAATTAAATAAAACTGAAATATTAAGGAGAAAAACGACAATGAAAATTCTAATTTCCCATGTTACCTCCTGTTGGAAGCAAATATATAACTGCAACATGGATTCAATTAAAATGTATAGCAATCAAATCAGTTTGGAGTAATAAAATAATAAAGTTTTAACATCTGCTATAAAAAATGAGCCCCTCCTGGCAACATTCTCAGAGAATTAAGAAGTGTAACTTAAAATGACATTTGCTTGGACAGAAATGCCTGAGACCTTATATAATGCCAGTTCTGTCCATGTCTGCAACCCAAATATCTATTCTTTTAAATACTTGGCAGAGCAGTTCACTCTTCTACAAAATTGCTTATACCAAATTGTAGATATTTTCTCACAGGTGGATAGAGCAAAATTCATTTCCAGCTAAATAAACTTTTCATTCATAACAACTGAATTATGAAAATAAAAGCAAAGAATATATCTCTTTAAACTCCTAAAGAAGATAAACCTATGAACATTAAAGGATTGCACATTTCAGACTATATGGTACATATACAGATGCTTGTATAAAATGAAATACAGTGGAGAAAAATTAATTGGCTTAGAAAAATGGAAAATATGGGAAAGTGTGTTTCTTGTTCAAATTTTCATCACTACCTTGATACCTTACTCATCACAAAATATCTGTGAAGTAAATACCATTATGCTCATTTGACTGTTAAAACTTTTTTTTAGAGTTGTTAAGTAATCTGCTCCATTTCAGACAACAAGCAGATGACGAAGCATGACTGGAAGCAAGTTCTGACTGCAATAGCTGTCTTTATGGGTTTTTGATTTTTGTTTTCAATATACTCAAACAAGGGCATGTGCAATCCTTTTACAGGGTGGATTTTGGTGGGAAGCAGAGATGGGAGGAAATGAGTTTTGGGTTCACCATAATGACTACTAGGAGATGCAAACCACCAGATTTTTTTAAAGGAATATAAAAAATGCCCCTAATTAAACCAAACTTTAATTCTCAAACTCTGATTATATTAGAAATAGTGATGAGGGATATGCTTTTCAGAGAGCATATGACATTTATCTTTGTTTTACAAAACACAGTGCACTAAATATCTCACGAAAGCCTCAATTTAAAGACAGGTAAGGGGCACCTAGGTGGCTCAGTGGGTTAAAGACTCTGTCTTCGGCCCAGGTCAATATCTCAGGGTCCTGGGATCGTGCCTTGCTTGGGGAATCTTTGCTGAGCAGGGAGCCTTCTTCTCCCTCTCTCTGCCTACCTCTCTGTCTACTTGTGATCTCTCTCTCTGTCAAATAAATAAAATCTTTTAAAAAAATGAAAACAACAGAGACAGGTAAAATGAGGGTTTATATAGGCAGCCTGACAAATACCTGATAATTTCCATGAAATATTAGCTTTCATTTCCTGTCACAAATAGGAAAGTACTTATACCTTATCATTTTAATGTCTCTAGGTGGAAAGAAAGCAAAGAGGGAATAAGACACCATCAGAAACACCCTCAGAACCTATGTTTCTAGTATAATGAAGAAAAAAAATACATAAAACTTGAAATGAACAGGTAGTCTTGGCACACAAAATAAGACATCATATCCTTTTCTACCAAATCTGTATTTTCCTGTAAGGCTTGGAGTGTGAAATAGAGGGAGAAAATACCAGGAGGAGACTGGCAAAATAGGGAGATGGAAACATCTGAGATGGCTTGTTGATACAGGCAAAGCCTGTTAAATTAGGGAAATGATTCAAAAGCAAAGCTATTTCTCCTGGGAAATAAGACATCTTCTGGAAAGATGAAGCAAACCCTTACATTGGGGCTTTCATAAAATTTCAGATGTGGGAACAAGAGTCCAGGCCCTTTAATCAAAGCTGTATACCAGCTGAGTTCATTTGGCTATTCCCTACACAGTGAGGCTAGAGAAAAAGTAGACACATTTCAAAACCCAGTCCTAAAACTGTAGCTCAATGTGAAAAATTAAGGACAAAGTTGCCTTCAATACATTAGAGTGAAAGAGCTGTCCATCTTAAGCCTGGCAAGCTGCAAATAATGGCAAGTATAAAATCATTATACAGTAAGAAGACAAGGCAACAAACTAACATGACAGCAGCATATTAGGAATTCGTTCTATAACATATAAAATACAAAATGCCCCAATAATAATTCTATCAAAAAATGCAATGAAGAAAACAATTCTATAAAATGAGAATCTATCAAGGAGAAAAAAATAGGTTAAAATAAAATAAGAAATTTCAGAATCAAAGAAATACATCTGTGGCCAAAATAACATTTTTCCAAAGAATGAAAGAAAGAAAATAAAGAACATAAAAAGGAAAGAAAAAAAGAAACAAATAAACAAACAAACAATAAAGCATAAAAAAGATAGTCTGTCACTTTGAAAAATTTTACATTTTGTAAAAATCAAGGTTTAGTGAGCCAATAAGCAATCTTGTACTTTTGTTGTGGGATTATAAATTGGTATAACTCTTTCAAGGGAATGTGGTAATATGGAGCAAAATTTAAAGGAACATATGATTTGACTCAACTATTAATCTCAATATTCAATCTAAAATATACTTAAAAACACATGCCAAGTTATGAATAATGTATTATAAAATTATTTGTTTAGCATCAAATTTCCAATTTATAACACATTGGAAATGACCACGATGCTGATAACTAGTGGATTGGAAAAATATTATGCAATAGCTGAAAAACTGAGATACATCGATATATCTTTGCATGTTTTTGGGGTAATACGAGTTGAGTTACACTTCAGAAGAAATAGATGCAGATATCATACATATAAATAGCCCTACCTCCAACAAAAGTTAATCAAGCAATATGGCATGATCTGCAGCCAGATAAACCACTTTATTCTCAGAAATAAACGTATCCATGTCCCATTAAGGGACTCCATGTGGTAGGGGGCAGAGTCTGCATGGTAAGCTCACTAAATTGAGAAACAATTAAAATGAACTGAGCACAGGCTGTCCCAAAAGAGGCAGTAGCTGAAAAATGTATTTGGACCTTTTTTTTTTTTTTTTTTTTTTGGAGAGAGAGAGCGCACCTGTGGGCCTCCACTCTCATGGGGTAGGGAGTTGGGGGTTGTGAGGGGCAGAGGAAAGGGAGAGAGAAAATTTCAAGTGGGCTTCATGCCCAGCACAACCCTATGTGGGGCTGGGATGTCACAACCCTGATATCATGACTCCTGTTGAAATCAAGAGCTATACCCTTAACCAACTGAACCACCCAGGTGGCCCCATATAGCTGGACCTCTCACCAATCTGACAACTGTTTCCTCTGCTTCCTGAAAGAGACAAAAGAGAGAGAGAAGGGCAGGCATATAAAGTTATCTTCCTACCTGTCCTGTCTGCAGGAATGAATGGAGGTTTCTTACTCTATCAGCCATTATTAGAAGTACCAAGAGAGAATATTCCCTTTAATGGTTTGAATAAAGCCAGGTATGAAGCAATGTTAGCTTATAAACTTCTTCATGCAAATTCAATGCATATTTTTCATAAGAGTTGATATCATAAATGAAATCTGATTTGCATATAGGAAATTAAGAAGATGAGCATGACCCCCAAAAGCTAACACTTAATCCATAAGGATAACTCTTATTCACACATGGGCTGAATTTGCCCAAAACATTGCAAATGAATAGTTTACCTTGAGCTTTCTTTACCTTCCAGTCTCCTTTTCCATTTTTTTTTTTCCTTTCTCTTTCTGGATCCCACTATTGTTTTCTCTCATCTACATTCCCCTGCATCTTTAGGCTAGTTGTGTCTGAAAGTTTCCTGAACCTTTATCACATAATGCAAAGCCTCATCTTGGTTTCTTAAGTCACTACATACCCAGGAAAACAATAGGGTCAGATTAGAGAAAATAGTTTTTGCAGGAAGATACAGGTTTGAATTCTGTTCTCTTTCCTTTACGGAAAACTATTTCCATACATTCTTAAGTTACTTAAGGTTGATTAACCTAACATTTTTTCATATGTAAAATGTAAATATCTAAAATCACCAAGGTTTTTGTTACAATAAATTCCTGGAAGTTTGGAAACATAATCAAATTATAACTATTAAGAAAAAGAAAACACCTAGAAATTTTTCTAATAGTCAATATCAGGACTTGGCAGTAGTCTACTAAATAGCTAATTTTTAGGATGATTTTTCTTCCTCTAATCCAACTGTTACTATGGAATATAGGAAATACCCAAATATCTTCTGAATTCAAAATACATACCCACACAGATATAGTTTAAAAAATATATACTATAGTTGAATGATTTCAGACCTCACCATATAATTATCAGGAGACAACACAGTGAATTGCAGACACACTCATAATGTGCAGTTCTAAAGTTTTTAAAAAATATTCATATGACTACTTGTTTTGCTTGCCTCCTCCAAAAAAACAGTAACAAATGGAAAAGTTGCTTGAAAAATCCCTGTTTTATGATGCTAAAGTGAATTAATTACTCATGAACATTTAAGAGAAATGCCCAAATGATACCAAGGCTGTTAAACTAATTTAGTTAGTTAAAGTGGGGTGAGGGTGTTGCATAGAAAGTTTAATTCACTTAGAAACTAATTGACCTAATACCGGTTAATAGGGAATTTCCTTTTTATAGACATAAACCAGATTTCCAAATTAAAGTTCACAATACTGAACCAGAAAAAATATAACATATAAAATATTAACAAAAATGTTTTTTAAAAACATTAATTAAAACTTGTGACATATTATGAGACGAAGAATGTAAACTTGGCAATGGAATCTTATTTTTTAATTGATTTTTTTTCACTCAATTTGATCAAAAGGAACTCCAAATACCTGGAAATTTACCAATTAGGAGAATAGCTTCCTCCATTGGTAGAACATACTGATATGTAATCACTGAAGTTATTTGTTGTGAAATTATCTCGAAGGCCAAAGGGTCTTGTATTTATATCTATCTACTTTACAATCCTTTGCTCTCTTCCCTCTAAAATGTGCTAAGGATAATGATACTAGTTACTCTGATCCAAGAGATGATCTTATGTCAGTTGGCTACCCTTCCATTCTAGATTCACACATACGCACACACACACACACATATACATAGGCATTTTTAGAAATGAACATAATCATTCATATATGTACATGTATGTATACATACACACATGCACAAGAGACATAACTTCAAATTCTACAGAATAATAGTTTATCTGGTTGTCATATAGCCAGCCTGCTATCTGAGAGAAGTATCTATTGGTTTCTTTCCACATCCAACCAATAAAGAAAAAAAGAAAGCCCCTCCTTCCAGTGTTTGTCATTTAAGTCCCAACTGTGCTGTAGCCTTTAACTGTGTAAGACAGCAAGACAGCACATTTTGTAGATTAAACCAATAAACTCGCAAACATAAAAGAAACAAATCTCATAATTGTGGATTTCAATTAAAGGAAGGGGGATCAAAGCAAACATTCTGCTTGAAATTACACAGCTGCTATCTATACAAAATGAGAAAAACGTCTAGAGCCAGCCATAATTTTGCAAAGGGAAAAAACCACGCGGCAAACCCTGCAGTAGGACAGATTGTCTATGCTCCTCACGTCCCAATCAGTAATACAGAAATATTGAGTAATAAATTCCCTGCCTCTCTCCATCTGAAAAGCTCCCACCATCTGTGAAAGACAATTTGTAACAGCCTCAATATTAAGATTCAGTAAACAGACAATCACTCCCATTGTGCCAAGCAGTGGCTACATTTGGAGAAAAGCATAAAGCAAAACAATTAGTAACACCAAGACCCCTCTATTACAAATTATCGAGCCACCAAAACAACTAGTTTCAATTGCAGTTTCCCATCAACTGGATAGGAATGCAGGAGATCGTGCAGATCTGGCTACCTCTGTGGCCCGTACACAGGCCTCATCTAATGCGTTGAATTATTATTGATGGCCGAGGCAGTTCTGCTCTGTTGGTGAACCAATAATGTCAAGGCAGTACCTGCAAGATTAATTATAGGAGAGAATAGGCTGAGGTTTCCCGGGACTGAGACATTAATACAGACTGAGCATTAGTTTCAGGGGATTCAACAGACAGCTGAACAAACGCCTCAAACAATGTGATTCACACTAAATCCTGGCAGCTGTACCTTAGCAGCACTTGGAAGTTTAGAACCATTGTTTTTAACTGTGACACAAAGCATTATGAATAATAATAATAATAATAAAATATGAAAATAAAAAATTGACAATTTTACCTGAGTTACAAATTCTACCTGAGCTATATATGTAGCCTAAATAGATGATACTATTTTACCAAGAAAAGTTGGTACTGCTTTTTAAAAATGTCCTTGTCCTTGGAACATGTAAAATACATGCTTCTCATTGAGCAGAGTGACAATTCTTCCTGGTTTGCCTGAGTGATTATTAAAGCACACACATTTTACTCTTAAGCTGCCCTACTTTGGATGATATGGTAACCCTAGTTATAAGGCATACGGAGCCTGCAGCATTTTTTCCTCAGTGGCTAAAGCAATCTTTTACCTCAGTGTTTTATTTGCCTATGATATATGGGTATTTTTACACTACAATATTGAAAGTAAAATTCATAGAGAAAAGCTAATATGTGTGGCTAAAAAAGATGAAGGGAATGTTATAGTTTTAACCTCAGTGAAATTCAAGTCAAGGATCTCACTTAATTTTGCCAAATTAAAAGTTGCATAATATGCAGTTATATGTGTTTGTATACATCTGCATGTATGTGTACATGTCTATGCATATATATGCAAACACACAAAACACACATACTTATTATATTAAGAAACATTAATTTAATTCTTGGTCTATGTCAGGAAATTGTCTAAAGGCTTTATACAAACTCTTTTAATCTTTATAAATACATTTTAGTTCTATACATATTTTACTAATGTCTATAGCTGAGAAAAAATTAGGCATAGATAAGCATCAAACCCATGGTTAGACAGTTAAAGGCATCATACTGTTCAATTCCATTCCAAAAAACTCTGATCTCAGTGTCCAGTCACTAACAGTAGTCACAGTGCCATATAAAATGTGTGCAGTGTGTGTGTGTGCATCTGGCATACACCAGAACAAACCACAGCGACAGTTACAAAACCACGTGATGGCCAAAAGCATAAAACTGTATATTTCTGAATTTGTCATTGCAATTAAGAGGCTTTTTTATATTCTATTACAGAATAATTATCCAAAAATAATTTATTTTATGAATTAATTATCTTCCATTTTCTCCCTATTTTCTCCAAGCAGCAATCATAGGGGAAGTGAAAAAGAAACCCAAGACAGCTTTGATCTATTGTGTTAAAACTTCATGACTGTGGACTGTGTGATAGAAGTGAGTTATCAGACATCTCTGCCGGAGTAAAGACAAATGTCACTGTCAGTCCTAAATAGACAGGGAGGAACACTGCTTGTGAAAGAACTTTAATTCCAAGTAACTGAAAGGACTGTATTCATATATATGTATAGATCACCTATCACAGGCATGCCTATTGGGAGTGATTCAATAGAAAATTTAGAATTTAAAAGGGCTTGTAATCTGAATCTACCATGTAAGTTTATATAGGTTAAGATCATCTTAAAATCATAAAATAATTTTATTTTATAATAATTTTATTCATGTAATTCTTTGGCATGAAGAAAACACAAAAACAAAGACCATGCCTTCTACTAGCCAGAAAAGGTAAGGAACAAGGGTCTTCCCATCTATCATCTTACTCCCAAGTGCCTTAGTCTCTAAAGAGGACTTTTAAAAGTCTGTGAAATAGGGGCAGCTGGGTGGCTCAGGGGGTTAAGCCACTGCCTTCAGCTCAGGTCATGATCTCAGGGTCCTGGGATCGAGTCCCGCATCGGGCTCTCTGCTCAGCAGGGAGCCTGCTTCCCTCTCTCTGCCTGCCTCTCCATCTACTTGTGATTTCTCTCTGTCAAATAAATACATAAAATCTTTAAAATAAAATAAAATAAAAGTCTGTGAAATAAAGGGTTGAGGAAGAAGCTTGAGATCCTCTAATACCCTATAGTTCAACTTGCCTACAGGGAACTTCCATGCCATTTGATAAAACTGTCCTCTTTCTAGTTCTCTCCATCACATACATACTCCTCAGTTATTAAGTATACATTATTTCAGGAACATATGGACACTGGATTAGATGCTTCAGTACTGAGATGAAAAAGACAAAATCTCTGCCCTCAGGTATAGTCTTGTTGGCAAGATAACCAATAAATATATAAATACGTAGGTAGTTGAGAGAATTGCTAACTACTTCTTTTTACTAATAATACCTTCAATGTTTCTCTTCTTTTTACCTCGGTGTTATCTTTGACCTCTCTTATATTCTTGTGTAATTAGTAATTAGGTCACTGGAATCTTTAAATTTGATATCTAAAATTTGAAGAAAATTTCCTAATTCTTGTTCTCTTCCTTTCAATTCCTATGAGAATTTCAAGCACAAAAGGCATGTTTAATACATATTTTTATGAATAGCAGCTAATGAAACCTTAGTATTATTTCTTTGAATTTCTATCTTGTTTTATGTAATTAGCTCTCTAAAATAAACTATCTTCTGTTCTTGTATACTTTTTAGGTAACTTTCTTTAGTATTGATTGTAAAATATGTCTTTATATTTGTGACTAAAATTTATTTAAGGTTTTTGGTTCAGGATATTCGCTGGTTAAATCTTATTATTAATATACGCTTTTAAAGTTGGAGTTTAGATGTATTGAACTATAACACTTCTCATTTCATGGCACATCATCACTGGTGTATGCCATAAAATTCTCAGGCTTTTTAAAATTCATTTTATTCTGCCTTAATTTATTTCCCTTTCCCACATACCACATAGAAAAGTATTCTATGATGCTGAAAGTGGGAATGATTTTTTTTTGGTATATGTTCTTTTAATACAAGCATTTATATTCAATACTTAAAACATACAGAATGGAAACATGTAGTCAATTTCAAAATCATTCATTGTTTTTTTCCACTTTACATTAGGTTGCGTTACCTATATCTTGTCTGCTACTTTAACTGATGCCTATTGTTCCATGATGAATGCCCATCAAAACTAATTGTATACTTGACTAAAGATCTATAGCATACTACAACTATCTCACTATAAAAAACTTATACTAAAATCTTCCCTCAGACATACCTACATGAGAGAATCTTCAGTTATACACCAAACAGAGTTTCAGAGCCATGGTTTTTGGAAGAAAAGGCCTACAGTCTATTTTTTCCATCTATTTGGATATTTTGGGCAGAAGGATACCTTAGTCAAATCACCTTGCAATATTTTAATGTCTAGCCTTCCACAAAACCCATACTGTTTTTTTGTTTGTTTGTTTGTTTGTTTGTTTTTAGTGAGCAAGCCCTTATGTTTGGAATAGTTTAGAAAACTCTTATCAGGTTTCTAGGGCTGCCATAACAAAATACCACAGATGGGGTGGCTTAACAGATATTTGTTTTTTACAGTTCTGGAGACCCGAAGTTCAAGATCAAGATGTTGCAGGTCTGGTTTCTCCTGATGCCTATTCTCAGCTTGTGGATGGCCACCTTTTTGCTGTGTTTTCACACGGTCTTTTCTCCATTTACCTGCAACCCTGATGTCTGTGTGTCCAAGTTTCCTTCCCTTAGGATGATACAAATTAGACTGGATTAAAGCTCTCCCTAATTTTAACTTAATTAGCTTAATTTCATTTTAACTTAATCAGTGCTATAAAGATATCCAAATACAGTCACATTCTGAGACACTGAGGGTTAGAGTTTCAATATATGAACTTGGGGGAATACACTTTAGCTCTACCCAAACTGTACCTGCTCCATCTGAATTGGTTTCTGTAAATAAACCTGATATATCTCTTTAGAGAATGTTATGTAGGCTAGATAATTTTCAGAGTATAAAATGGAAATATTTCATAATTCATGTAGCTCCCTTTTGTGTAAGTGAGGCCCCTCAAGAATAGATGAGAATGCACATGTTAGACCTATGTCAGCCACACTGTAAAACAGGAGGACTTGAGGAGTGCTGCTGATACTCTGGATTTCTCCATGCCTCTCACATGTTTCACAATTATCTATGTCCTTAAAATTAGTAAAAATCTGATAGTGAATGAGATCTCAGATTCATGCATCTTATTTATAAACTGACTCCTTGTGCTATTTGACATATGCAACTATGAAAATTGATGTGTTACGCTATTTTTGCTTTTATATCTGCGTACTATAAATCCTTCTATATCTGTTTTCATAAGGCTTAACTCAACATTTTTTATTTTACAACATGTTGGGAAACTATTAATGCCATTGTTTTTAAACAGTTCATCACTGTGTGTCATCTGGTTCTTTTTATTAAAAAGAGATGTTTGAAGGCATTCAGGAAAAGAAACCTGATACCTTGTAGTAAAGGAAATCTAGCAAGTTTAATGATAGAAAAAATGGAAGAAGGCAAGGTGACATTCATGAGAATGAGAGAGGAAATGTGGGATCAAGACTGAGTGGTAGAACAGTCAATTAATTATCCAAATAATTATTTTATTGCATTGAGAAATATCCAGAATGACATACATCATAAGGAAGTTCTTGAGGACAATTTCTTGAGGACAAAACTATAGGAAGGAAAAAATCAAGAAATAATGTCTGGTATGATACACCATAATTAAGGATGGTCCTCTCAAACTTTTCTGTACCTTCATAAGATTATCTAGGTAGATCGTTAGCCCTCAGTTAAAAACAAGATGCCCAAGGGACAACCAGAGCAGCAGTTCAGCAGATTCAGTAATGTTATTTATTTATTTGTTTGTTTGTTTGACACAGAGAGGGAGAGAGCACACAAAAACAGGGAGCACCAGAAGGAGAGGGAGAACCAGAGGGAAAGAGAGAGAGGGGAGGGAGAGGGAAGCCTGATGTTGGGCTCTATCCCAGGACTTTGGAATCATGACCTAAGCTGAAGGCAGATACCCTACTGACCTAGCCACCTAGGTGTCCCTCAGGAATTTTAGATATAGAGAATAAAACTGGGGGTTATCTAAACAACTCAATAGGAGTGAATTATTAGTTCAAGAACTGAGTTCATCAACACTAGATATTTTTTTTATCTGCACAAAAGTTAGCAACTTAAAACACAACAAATGTGTTACTGCATTAAGAATGCATTTGCTGGGGTGCCTGGGTGGCTCAGTCAGTTAAGCAGCTGCCTTTGGCTCAGGTCATGATCCCAAGAGTCCTGGGATCAAGCCCCACGTCGGGTTCCCTGCTCAGCAAAGAGCCTACTTCTCCCTCTCCCTCTGCCTGCAGTCCTCTGCCTACTTGTGCTCCCTCTCCATCTCTCTAGAAAATAAATAAATAAAATCTTAAAAAAAATAAAAAAGAATACATTTACTGCAAGTAACAAAAAACTTAATATAAGTGGCTTAAACATAAAAAGAATAGTTTTTACTGTCTCCTCGTATTTGCAAGATGCTCCTTCTGGTAGCAATCTCTATTCCAAGTAGACAGAGGAAGGCAAACAAGAGATATCTTTGAAACTTTTTAACTGAGATGCTCTGAACCTCTCCCTGAAGCCTCTCAGAGACTTCTGCTTACATGTTTATGGCCACAATTCTGTAACATGGTGAAACTATGCTGTTAGAGAATATAAAAAGGTGTGTATTATGAGCTGTGCACCTAGGTACCTCAACTGGGATCTTTTTTAGTAAGTAAAAAAGAGAACAATAGATATTGAGTAGAAAACTAAGAATGATTGCTGAAGTAGTGACTCATAAGCTGACTTCCAGAGCAGTCGAATATTTCAAATAGCAGACCAAAGAAATGATAATGAACTTGGGTTCTCTACTTTATTTATTTATTTTAAATTAATGTGGTAATAACTATATTATATTGTAAACTATTTGGTGGTTAAAGAGCTACCCATAAATTAAAATTTGTTGTGTTAAAAAAATTAACTGCAAAGAATTTTTCCAAAAAACTTTAGCAAACAGTGCTAGGAGAAAACTTTATCTGTGATGTCTGTGCTATGAAACATTATGAATACATAAAGAAATGAAAGAAAATGTAAAGGGTTTTAATAAATCTCTATCTCACATCCCTTGTAGTGATCATAGAATCTTGATCTTACATAATCTTGACAATTATTATTCCCACAAATAGTCCCTCCTTGGCCTGAAATTTTTAACTTCGCTTGTTGCACTGAGCTATTGTTACCTAGTAATATATTTATTGAGAAGATTTCTTGTTTGTTTGTTTGTTTGTTTTCTAACTACAATATCATATCAAACTTTATTCATTCGTGTATCCTTTTACCTAATCAAGAAAATTTTCACATTTACAATGAATGAATTTGATAAATATCAATGGCCTCATTATTCCATAAACTTGTAATGTTTAGTGAATTTGTCTGAAACATAATTTCAACCCTAAACTCCATCTGGACTAAATTTTTTGTTCTCATGTGTGTGCATGTAGGGTGTATGTGTGTGTGTATGTGTGTGTGTGTGTGAGAGAGATAAAGAGAAAGAATATGCTATTTGCACATTTTAGTCACACTGTAAAAAGCTGGGATACTGTGCAAAATCCAAAAGAAATTTGCAGAGGATTTTTGTTGTTTTGGGTTTTTTTTGTTGTTGTTGTTGTTTGTTTTGTTTTGTTTTGGTATACTTATCTAAAGAAAAAAATCTGTATCTCAGATATGATGAAAATATGTAGTTTCTCTCTTTTTTTTTAAAAAGATTTTATTTATTTATTTGAGAGAGAGAGACAGTGAGAGAGAGCATGAGCGAGGAGAAGGTCAGAGAGCGAAGCAGACTCCCCATGGAGCTGGGAGCCTGATGTGGGACTCGATCCCGGGACTCCGGGATCATGACCTGAGCCGAAGGCAGTCGTCCAACCAACTGAGCCACCTGTAGTTTCTCTTTAAAAAAAAAAAAAATTTTTTTTTCTCCTTTTTGATAAGAGAAGAAAATAAATAAGCATATAACTGCTAACTTTTGGTCTCTGTAATAAATTTTATTTTTTGTATATATTTGATTTATTCCAACTTCAAGTTTTATGGCAGGCATTATAGTGACCTTTCCTCAATTCCCATAACCTGCGAATATTTTACTTTACATGACCAAATAGACCTTTAATATGTAATTAAATGAAGCATCTTGTGTTAGATAGGTTATTCTGTAGTAACACGTGGGCTCAAAGTAATCACAAGGGTCCTTATAAAAGGGATGCAGAAGGGTTAGAATCAGAAATAAAGACTTGAAATTGTTACACTTTGGGAATCAAAGGTGGGGAAACAGGCCATAACCCAGCAAATGAATGTAGCCTATAGAAGCTGGGAAAGGGCAAGGGCAAATTTTCTCCTTCGAGCTTTCAAAAGCAACACAATTCCACTAATGCCTTATTTTAGCCTACTAACACTCATCTTGGATTTCAGACCTTCAGAATTGTAAGATAATGAAATTGTGTTGCTTTGAGCCACTAAGTTTTTGGTAAATTGTTAAAGTAGCAATAGAATAGGAATACAACTTCTTACCACAACTAACTGAAATAATCTCTTTTGGGTGACACTTCAAAGTCTCTATAGGTGAAATATTCAGTGTCTCAATCCTGCTTCATCTCTCTCAGTCTCAAAATAGAGGTGATTTATAGGGTTTTTAAGACCCCAGACCCCAGGGTAAATAGCTAATTTTGTTATTTTCCTGATTAGGCTGCAATTACTGGTCTACTAGTCAGTCTTTCACCATTAAATATAATTGGTAACTGAAGGTTTTTTGTGGGAATTCTTTGTCAAGTTGAGGAAATTCACTTCTATTCCCATTTTTCTGTAAGTTTTTTTTTTTTTTATCATAAATGAGTGCTGAAGTTTTTCACATGGTTTTTCTGCACAGACTGACATAGTCATGTCATTTTTCTTTTCTGGCCTATTAAGAATGACATTAAATAATCTGTGAAAACTGAACCAGCTATGCATCTCTAGAATAACCCTGTTGGGTCATATATATAATTCTTACACAGTGTATATTGCTAATGTTTTATTAAACAGTTTTTATCTACATTCATAAGTGACACTATGCTCTAGGGATGAGGAGAACTTTTAATATGGTATAAAGTATTAGTATAATAATCGTCTCAAAAAATCAATTAAGAAGTGTTTTCTCCTCTTTAAATATTTGAAAGAATTATACCAAATTTGTATTAATTCTTTAAAACTTTCGTAGAATTCTTCATAGAAACTATCTGGACCTGGAGATGTCTTTCATAGTTACAAACCCAATTACAATTATAATAAATTATAAGCCCAATCCCTTTATAGCTTTAAGGCTATTCAAATTATCTATTTTATTTTGGGTGAGCTGCAGAGAGTTTTTCAAAGGATAAGTCCATTTTGTCTAAGTTGTTAAATTTACGTGTCTTAGGGGTGCCTGGGTGGCTCAGTCATTACGCAGCTGCCTTTGGCTCAGGTCAGGATCCCCGGGTCCTGGGATAGAGCCCCGCATCCAGCTCTCAGCCTCTCTGCTCAGTGGGAAGCCTGCTGCTTTCTCTCCCACTCCCCCTGCTTGTGTTCCCTCTCTCACTGTGTCTCTTTCTCTCTGTCAAATAAGTAAATAAAATCTTTTAAAAAAAATTTACATGTCTTAGAGTTGCTTAGTATTTCCTTTTTATCCTTTTAATGTCTGCAGGGTCTATCTTGATATCCTATTTTCATTCCTGATATTGGTAATTTTTTCTTCTTTTTGTTTGCCAGCCTTGCTAGATGTTTGGCAATTTTATTGACCTTTTCAAAGAATGGATTCTTTGTTTCACTGATTGATTTCTATTGTTTATTTTTTCCATTTTCTATTTCAGTGATTTTGGATGTTATATTTATTATTTCCTTCCTTTTTTTTTGCTTTGGGCTTATTTTATCTTTTTCTCTATTCCTGAAGTGGGAGTGTACATAATTTATTTGAAGTTTTCTTTCTTTCTTTTTTTTTAAAAAAGATTTTATTTATTTATTTGACAGACAGAGATCACAAGTAGGCAGAGGCAGGCAGAGAGAGAGGAAGGAAAGCAGGCTCCCACTGAGTATAGAGCCTGACATGGGGCCCAATTCCAGGACCATGGGATCATGACCAGAGCTGAAGGCAGAGGCTTTAACCCACTGAGCCACCCAGGCGCCCCTATTTGAAGTTTTCTAATGTCTACATTTATTGCTCTATACTTCCTTCTCTGCACTGATTTAGCTGTGTACCACATATTTTGGCATGTTGTCTTTTCATTTTCATTCATTTAAAGGTATCTTTAAATTTTACTTTGATATTTCTTCTCTCACCCGTAGATGATTTTTAAGTGTGTATTTTAGCTTCTACATATTTAGAAATTTTTCTTTCTGTTATTGATTTCTAGTTTGATTTCATTGTGATTCAAGAACATGCTCTGTATGATTTCTATGCTTTTAAATTTTTGAAGGTTTTTTTTAAAAGCCTACATGTCCTATGAACACTTGAAATTAATGTGTATTCTCTTGTTGGCTAAAATGTTCTAGAAATATTTCATTAGATCCTATTGTTTAATGGTTTTGTTAAGTTTTTAAATATTCTTGCTGGCATTTTATTTAGTTGGTTGATTAAATTGTTCAGAGAGGGGTGTTCAACTGTTAACTGTGAATTTGTATATTTCTCTTTTCAGTTTGATCAAATCTGCTTCACATATTTTGCAGCTCTTGCATGTGGTGCATATACTTTGATGAATGTTATGTCTTCTTGGTAGACTTTTATTGTTACATAGTGCCCCTCTCTGTCTCTGGTAATTGAAATCTACTTTTCTAATATGATAGCCACTCTTCTTTTCCTTTGATTCAAGGTTACATATCTTCATTCATCCTTTTATTTTTCAACCTGCCTATATCACTGTACTTCGATTGAAATTTTTGTTGACAGCAAATAATTGGGTCAAGCTTTACTTTTTCTTTTTAATTTAAAGATTTAGTTACTTGAGAGAGAGAGAGAGAGGGAGAAAGTATAAGCATAAGTGGGGGGAGGGGCACAGGACGAGGGAGAAACTCTCAAGCAGACTCCCCACTAAGTGTGGAGTAAGACACAGAGCTTAATCATATGACCCCTAGACCTAAGCCAAACCAAGAGTTAGATACTCAACCAAAAAACCTGGGTCAGGTTTTTTAAATGCACTCTGCTAATCCATCTTTTATTTGGTGAATTCAGATCATTTATATTTAATCATTTAATGTAATTATTGATAAGACTGGTCCTCAGAATGTCATTTTATATTTTTCTAGTCTCTCTTGCATTTTTTCCTTTTCCTGCTGTCATGATTAACATTTTTTTTAGAAATTCAATTTCTATTTTTCTATATTTTTGTATATTTATATCCTTCCTTATATATAATTTTTTGGTGATTGCTCTAGGTATAACAACATATATATACATAACTTACCACAGTCTACTGGTGTCATCTTTTAACAAGTTCAAGTGAAGTACAGAAATTTTATGACTTTTACATCTTTACCCATCCCTTGTTATAATATATTGTTCTTAAATATTTCTCCTACATGCATTTAGAACAAAATCAATTGGTATTACAAATTTTTTTTTAAAGATTTTATTTATTTATTTGACAGAGAGAAATCACAAGTAGATGGAGAGGCAGGCAGAGAGAGAGAAGGAAGCAGGCTCCCCGCTGAGCAGAGAGCCCGATGCGGGACTCGATCCCAGGACCCTGAGATCATGACCTGAGCCGAAGGCAGCGGCTCAACCCACTGAGCCACCCAGGCGCCCCAATTTTTGATTCAATGTCAATAATAATTTAGAGAACCTATAAGGAGAAGAAAGGTATATTTTGTTTGCTGATTTTTTTTTCTTATTTTTTTCTTCCTAATATTACATGTTTCCTCCATTTTGTATTTCATTTCTCTTTAGAGAAGTTCCTTTAATCATTCTTTTAGATTAGGTCTGCTGGTGACACATTCTCTTAGTTTTCAGTTATATGAGAATGTCTCGATTTCCCTCCTATTCCAGAAGAATTTTTTCACTGGGTATAGGATTCTGAGCTGGCAATTATTTTCTTCTAGGACTTGTGCCACTTCTTTGGCCTTTGTTGTTCCTGAAGGAAAACTTGCTCTCATTTTGTCTTTCCTCTATCGTTAAGATGTCATTTCAGAAATTAAATGATTTATCTTAAGGGCATGAATATCTTTAGGTTTGGTGTTTATTCTTAAATCTGTAGGTTTATGTCTGTTGGCAAATTAGAGAATTTCCTTCTATTGTTACTTCAAGTAATTCTTCTGCCCCAGTCTTTTCTCTTGTTCTCCTAGGACTCTGATAAGACAAAATTTAGATCTTTTGCTGTAGTCTGACAATGATTACATAATTCCTATTGTCTTACCTTCAGGCTCCGATCCATTTTTTTCACCATCTCATTCTACTATTAAGCCTATCCACTGGCCTTTTTACCCATGGACCTTTTTATTTTGGTAATTGAATATTTTCTCCTAAAATTCCATTTGGCTCTTTATATTTTCTATTTTTCCGCTGAGGTGTTTTATCTCTTTGCTTCTACTTTTAGTATTTGTTTCAAGCTTTTTTTCCAACTGCTTGCTTAAACATGTTTATCATGACTGTTTTAAATATTTTAAATAAATAATATTTATTTATAAATATATTTATAAATATATTTATAAATATATTTATAAATATATTTATAAATATAAATATTTTAAATAAACATGTTTATCATGACTGTTTTAAATATTTTCCAGGTAAATTGTATATCTCTGTCATTGCAGTGTTGACATCTTTTGGTCATCTTTTTCATTAGGTTTCATATCCTCCTAGTTTTTGATATAATGAACAATTCATAATTGAAAGCTTGACATTAATGTATTACGTTGAGTCACTATTATCATCTTAAGACTTTAACAGGTTTTCTGTGACACTGCTCCAAACCGGGTAAGTATTGCATAAAACTTCATTATTCATAGATGGAAAGAGAAGTCCAGATTCCCCACTTACTCTGTATTGACACTCAAGGAGATCGAGCTCTTTGTTACTGTTAGGCAGGAGTGGGAGTTCTGATTTCCCACAGAGACTCCACTAACATTATGGTGCAAGTTGTTTTGTTACCACTCAATGATGGTGAAATTCCTAAATTTCCAGTAGGCCCCTTCTGATTCTACTTTAGCCTAGAAAGAGATGGCCATCTCATTACTACCAGATGGGTTGGAATTTTGTGTTCTCCATGTGGTTTTCACTGACACTGCTGAATGGGAGGACTTATTACCAGCTGATGGTCAAGTAAGTCTCAGCTCCCTAGTTGGCCTTCCCTGACACTATGATTTTATGGTGTCTTGTAGAATGTTCTATAAATGCCAATTAGGAAAACTGGTTGATAATATAATACAGATCATTTATATCCATATTTTCTCTATAAATGTTCTCTGAACTACTAACAAATGTTTCTTGAAATTTCTATCTTAAATTGTGGATTTATCTCTTTTTGCTTTCAATTTTTAGGTTTTGCTATAGGTTCAAAGTTCTCTCATTAGACACATATACTTTTAAGATTATTATGTCATCATAATAATTAATAATTAATAATAATAATAAGAGGTAAATCCACAAAAATAAATATATTGAGAAAATTCAACTATGAAACTAATATGAGAGTATAATACTGGAAGGTAGTATGATAAAAGTTTCTTAAGTGGGGTACCTGGGTGGTTCAGTGGGTTAAAGCCTCTGCCTTCAGCTCAGGTCATGACCTCAGGGTCCTGGGGTCGAACCCCACATCGGGTTCTTTGCTCAGCAGGGAACCTGCTTCCCCCTCTCTCTTTGCCTGCCTCTCTGCCTACTTGTGATCATTCTCTCTCTGTCAAATAAATAAATAAAATCTTTTTAAAAAGGGGAAAAAAAGTTTCTTAAGTGTTAGGAGCACTTGGGTGGCTCAGTTGGTTAAGCTTCTGTCTTCAGCTCAGGTCATGATCTCGGGGTCCTGGGATTGATCCCCACATCGGGCTCTCTGCTCAGCCCATTTCCCCCTCTCTCTCTGCCTGCCTCTCTGCTTACTTGTGATCTCTGTCAAATAAATAAAGAAAATCTTTAAAAAAAAAAGTTTCTTAAGTGTTAGCAACATTCTATTTCTTGATGAGGGTGGAGGTTACACATGTGTGCTCAATGTATGGTTAGCATTCAAACTGGAGAACTATGTACTTTTTTTTTCTGTTTGTATATGGCAATTCTGTAAAAAGTATATTATATACAACTGAAACTTAATGTTTTAATTTGTCATTACATTACTTCTCAACAAGGATATTAGAGCATGATCTAATCAGCAGACCAGATAATAGGAATTCATAGTCCATGTATAAAGTCTTCAGGCATGTTTTCAATAAACTTTGACCATATAGTAACTACTCTGTGTGTGTGTGTGTGTGTGTGTGTGTGTGCGTGTGTTTCCTGGTTTATTTAAGTAGTCACTGCCAGAATTAGTTCCCAGAATGTTTTGTGTGTTACTGTCTCAATAATCATGCCTTAAAAAAATGTATCCAATATGATCACAGTGATTTTTCCATAAATTATATAGTTATTTTAACATTATTCTGTAATTATGTAGTTGATATTTCTCTCTCCCACTAATGTATATTTCTAAAACTTAAAGACGTCTTATTCCTATTTGTATTTTTGTGTCTGGCATGACATTTGGCATAGAGATATCGTAGTAATTTCCTGGGACCTTCATAACAAACACACAGACTGGGTGGCTTAAACAACAGAAATTTATTTTCTCAAAGTTCTGGAGGCTAAAATTCTGCAGTCAAGGTATTGTCAGGTTTGGTTTCTTCTAAGGCCACTCTTCTTAAACTACAAATATCTACCACTTCAGTGTGTCTTCACAAGTTCTTCCCTTTATGTGCATATGTGTCTGTATCTTAATCTCCTTATCCTATGAAGACCTCAGTCATAGTGGATTGGGGCCCATTCATATGACTTCATTTCACCATAATTACTACCTCTTTACAGGTTCTACTTACACACACTCTTATATCTGAGATACTGGGGATTAGGACTTCAACATACAAATCATAGGGAGACATAAGCTAGTCCATAATAGATGTACTTAATAAATGAATATATGCATGATATTGTGACATAAAGGAATGAGTCCTGGAATAACAGGAAAATGAATTATGGTGATTTCTTGTCATTAATTGATATTAAGCTGAGCAACCATTTATCTTTTTGACCTATTTAACCAACAGCAGTGATGGTTTTAGTTGCTTAATTTTCTACTTCTATAACTGTTATACTACTTGAATATAAACGATTATAATTTACTCGTACAGCAAACTTATTTACATGTAACTTATAAATTTTTAATTGATCAATTTATTTTACTTTGATAAATATTGATTTTAACAAATAAACCAGATAAAAAATCAAATATATTTTGTGACACAGCCTACATTATGCCTTCCAAATAACATAAATACATATGCATAAAAACTGCATTGGAAATTTTCACTACAAAATGTTTTAATAACATTTCTCTTATTTTAACTAGGGTATTAATTACTTACAAGCTGTTGCATTTTGTTTTCAGACTGCTATAAGGACATAAGTAGTTATAATTCTTCATAAAGAAGTGTAGGCATAAACAATTTTGAAGTTAGCAATACTTACTTTTATTTCTTCTAATTTTTCTTCTTTTCCTTAAGAAGTGTAAGAACCCATGAAGGTGAGACAACTATTTAAATTGCCAAAAGACAGGAAGAAAAACAACTAGCTCATCCAAGCAACTGGATGAGTCTTTGAATACACCAGGGAACAGTATCAAGCTCATTACCTTTAAGCAGTAAAAGTTGCAAAGTAGGAGTATGATAGAAAATTTTGTAACAACATAGTTTCAAGTAGAGCTTAACTATGTACTGGATGTTTTTCAAAAATATTACAGGCTGTAAGGAGAAGCTTACACAGCGTAGTTATCTGTCATTATACTAGTCCATTAAAAAAAAAAAAAAAACAACTCCAGAGAATAATAATAATAGCATTATTATTATTTTCCAGTCCAATAATAATACTACCATTATTATTTTCCCCGGTACTGAGCAAAGGAGACGATTTATATTTATGTCTCATTATGCAACACTGGATAGTACTACAATAAACAGATAATTATGTTAATGTGTTCTTTTATCTCATCATATCCTTCTCAAATGTCTTTGAAATATAATTAAGAATATTCTTTTAAAATGTACGTTGTTCTTGGGGTCCTGGGTGGCTCAGTCAGTTAAACCTCTGACTCCAGCTCAGGTTATGATCTCAGGGTCCTGGGATTGAGCCCCACGCCAGGCTCTCTGCCCAGTGAGGAGTCCGTTTCTCCTTCTCCTTTCTGCCCCTCCTCCCTGCTCATGCTCTCTCTCTCTCAAATAAATAAAATAAAATCTTACTAAAATTTTTTAAAAATAAAACATAGATTATTCTTGCTTAAATATTTGGATTTCAGAAAAACATCACACCATTTGAGTTTTAATGCATTTCATTTTTATTCAAAATGGCATTCCACTTAATACTTTTATGATATTTTAAGAAGCTAATCTTAATGAATGTATCAGTCAAAGTCTAATAAAGAGATAGAAACCACAGACTAATTTAAACATGTAATAAGGAATGTAATATGAAAAATTAATAACTATAACTTGGATTAGGGTAATGAAGGACTGGCAAAATGAATTCTAAGTAACACATGAACAATATAAGGAACAGTTAAAAAAGTGCCCATAGAAGTATACCCAAAGGATAAGTACCATACCATGCTGGAGATGGCATGTCTTAATCACTAGAAGTCAGGGAAATTGCTGTGGTGTTCATATTCTTCATTATTTTCTTTCCAATGTTAGATATAATTTATTAGTATTTATTATGGAAGATGAGAATTTCAGTATCATCCTGCTGCCACTCCCAGCCAACACAAATAATATTCTACTCTCCACTACTTATATATAGTTAAAATAAATTTTTGGTAAAGTCATAATATAATGTTTATACTGTATAGTGACATTAAATTTAAGCCATGCCTCAGAGTACACTGTAGTTATTCTTCTAAATTTCTTGAACAAATTTTACTTTCCTTGGAGTTAATCATTTATTTCTTGTTTCCATTTATTTTCTATTCATTGAATGAGATTAATTTTCAAATGTATCTTCTAACTCTATTTCCAACATAACAGAAAATTTTTCCAATGTCAATTATTTTTTCATTGAAGATATCAGTTCTATAAATTTTGCATTACCACCAATGTCTCAAAACTCTCTTCTTACAGTTCAGAAGAGAAGCCAAGACCTACAGTTCTCACTGTTTTTTTACTCAAATGGTTCCAAGTTAGAATGAGTCAATAAGTACTCATGTAAGATTCCAAAGGCAGAAGAAAAGGAAATTAGTCAAGGATATTGTTATAGCCAGATGCTTAGGCCTGTATGAATAGGACTATGGTGTCCATAGAAACAGCTTCAGCCAAAGCTGAAACTGCAAGAACTTCCTTAAATTGAGAATGCCAGTGGCTTCCTGGTTAGGTAGCTTTTTATTTTTTTTTTAATTTAATTTAATTTTTTAAAGATTTTATTTATTTACTTGACAGACAAAGATCGCAAATAGGCAGAGAGTCAGGAGAGACAGAGGAGGAAGCAGGCCCCCCACTGAGCAGAGAGCCATGTGGGGACCCTGGGATCACAACCTGAGCTGAAGGCAGAGGTTTTAACCCACTGAGCCACCCAGGCGCCCCATTAGGTGGCTTTTTAGAACCATCTGCCTTGGTGCTTCAGGATGAGCCCTTCAGTGGTATGTCTCCTGACCATCACTCCTTATGTCCCCAAAGAGATGTGATAGCCTACAACTCCATTTATTCAAATTCTTATGACATGGATTACACAGAATGCTTTCTGATTCCTTGAACAAATTCTACTTAATAACATATCAGAATCCGAGTTTCTTGTGCTCTAGTTGGAAGTTACTGCTCTCTAGACCCATTACCCAACTGTAATGACTAGAACTCCTTGGTCATAATCTTGAGATCCATCATCCATCTCTAAATACCTGATCCCTACTTTCCTGCATTAGCTATTTAAATATGTTCCTGGTTTATACATGTATTATAGCACATCAGCCAGAATCTTTCTGGAAGAGGTGCATGGGAGATACTGATTTGATGTACTATTTTGCCCTTACAAGTCAGGAAACAATTTTATTCTATTTTTTCATTGATAAATCATTAGTTACTAAATTTCATGTAAGAAAACCATTCCTGTATAATATTCTAAATTTCAATTTAGCCAATCCTTTGTATGTCTCCTGTTTGTTTTGGTTTTTGTTTTCAGAAGCTCTGTTGAATTTTATCTTTGTCCCTAAAGCCCTGAAATTGCATAATGATATCCCTAGCGCATAGTCAGTCACTTCTTTGAGGAGAAATATATATTCAGTAAATTCTTCAATTTTAAGTGTATAATTCTACAAGATTGGCAAATGTATAAAATCATACAAGTACTCTTTTATTCATGAATTAAATATTTCAATCACACCATTCTGTTACCATAGTTCTGACTTTCCTAAAATTTCATATAAACACACAATTTTTTTGTATCTGGCTTTTTCAACTTAGTATATTGCTCTTGAGATTCATCCAGTTTGATGTTTTATCCATAGTTTATTCCTTGTTGCTGAGCAGTATTTCATTATATGGATATACAAAAGTTGCTTAAACATTCACAATCAATGTGCATTTGGGTAGTTTCTGGATTTTGGATTATTCTGAATAAAGTTGCCATGAACATTTACATATCATCTTGTGTAGACATATATCTCTCTTTCTCTTAGATAAATACTTACAAGTAGATGGATGTTTAACTTGAGAAGATGCTGTCATTCTGTTTTTCAATGTGGCAGTGTCATTTTTCATTCCCACCATTAAGCTGGAAATCGGTGGTGTTTTAAATCAGGAAATTTGTACTTCTTTATTTTGAAAAAAATTGTTATAGCCTGTTTTTGATTATTTCCTTTTTTTCAAATCTAGTCTCTTTTGCCAAACTCTCGTTAGTTATTTTGTTTTTGTGGTAAGATGAATGAATCCTGAAGAATACATCCAGATACAGAGATATATAGATACACATATGTATATTCTTATACTTGAAAACAACATGCTTACTACATTTTATTGTATTTTCAAAATTCTAAGGTTATTCATTAATGGCATTTGACTTTTTGATGTATTTTTTTAAAAGACATTTGTTTAAAATGGCTATGCTTCACTTCTTCAGAATTGAATAAAAACAACTCAGTAGCAAAGCCATTTTCATAGAAGAAATATCAAACTTCAAAAACAATTAAATAGATTAAAGCATCTTCTTAAGAGACATGCTTATTGAGAGCTTGGGGAGTTAAATAAAGTGTTTCCTTTAAAATGACTGAGAAATTGTGCATGAAGTTTCCTACTTGCCTTGATGAACATCCTGTTCTTTGTATTGAAGGAGAGTAATTCCATAGTTTAAAGAGTACTAACAATCTTGTGAACACAGACATTCAGTTTAAGTACAAAGTACTGAAGAGCAGAATTTGCACCCCAAAATATGTCTCTTAGGCATGAGGATTATTTTAACTTGTCAACTTGTTATCTTTAAGAATTGGCAGAACCAGGGGAAACTTTGAAAACTGAGTAGAAGTTACTCTTTTGTAAAAGGCATTACATTTATAAAGGAAATCTCCATTTGTAAGAGGTGCCTCCCTAGCTGTGTTCAGGAAATAGAGGGATGACTCAAACTCTAGAACTCTTATCAATGAAGAAGAGGAGAATTTAAATCTACATAACCAACTTACCCTTGTTTATTGCTTGTCCCCACCCCCAAGCCTCCTATAAGTGACTCCCCACTCCCATCATCTTCTTTTGTCCTTAGGTGAAAATGGTATTTAAGGAGACAGCTTGGGCCATTCTGGAGAGTTACTCACTTTTCCTGGGTCTCTCCCAGGTCTACAAAGAATTATACATGTTATTAAACTTGTTTGTTTTTCTCCTGTCCAACTGTCTTATATCAATTTAATTATTTGACCAGCCAAAGAACCTAGAAGGGAAGAAAGGAAAAGTTTTCTGCCCTTATAGTGTTTATGAGTATTTCTGAAGTTCAAGCTAAATAACAGGTGTACCTGTTTTACATTTTGCTCCTATATGTCATCTTGTAACAGTGCAAAACATTATATTGATCTCTATCTTGGATAGAATTCTGACCAGTTTCTTAAAATAAAACATAAATTAAAGAGCTTTTTTCTTTTTCCATTAAATTTAAGAAAATTCAGTACATTGGGGTATTTAACTCCCTTGGTAATGAAACACTGCTTAAAAGCATAAAGATGAACAAAAATCAAAATGACTGCATTAGTGCTTCAACGAGGCTCAATTTTAGATTAAGTAACCTTTTTTCTCTCTTCTTCAAACCTCATTCTTCCCTCCTTACGTTTTTGTTTCAAGAATCTGGTGTCATCCTGAAAGCAAAAGGAAGTGAATGGCACCCTGTACACAATTTCTGTTGAAGCCAGCCCCATCCTGTATTTCCCTATAAAACCCCCAGCCTCTTCCTCAGTTAAACCTGAAGCCCTTTTCTCTGCCCTCCTTTGCCAGGCAAAGCAAAAAAGCTACTGTTTACCCCTTTATAACCAAACTTGTTTTCACATTACATATTTTGGCTCTGGAGCACAGAGGCTGGTTTTTGACAACAGTAAAAGTAGATTTTTCTAGCACAAACTTGATTCTTGGCAAATGATGGGGTAGGCATTTATGACACCAAAAGGATTAAATAAGAAAAAAAAAAAAACAACAACCCTGCTTTTATTGTTTTTCTTCTTTACCTTTCTAGGAGAAATTTTTAAGTTCTTCACACTCAGGTCTCATATACCAATACTGAATATGTGGCCATAATCTTTTAATTTAAATCTTTTTACCTAAACAATGATCTTAAAAAACAAAACAAAATAAAACAAAACAACAACAAACCCATACATTTATCAATTTATCTCAGATTTTACAGATGACATCGTTAAACCGAAAAAGTTATTCTAAGAAGGCAAATATACTATTTTTAACACTTGGTGACTCTACATGAGATTTTAAATGTGGAATCATCAATTGTAGTTGATACTGTTGATACCTTGTCTTATATTCCTTTGGCCCATGTGAGTTTTCTAAGTTGTGGTAGTGGTAGAGGTACAGAGTTTGGGCATGCTGATAGCTTCCTAATTCAAATGCTCAAATTATTTCACTTCTTAGTTAGGAATTTGGGTGAAGTCTTCTTTATGTACTGCAGATTGTTTGCTGTGTCCAAGTGGAATCTAAGAGTGAAGGAAGGAGTCAAAAGGCCAAGGGCAACCCTCACTAGTATAGGGACCAAGGGCAGGCCAACCCAAGATGGGCCATTTTGACATGAACATAGTTTTGATTTATAAGCAATCAAAATCCTGCAGATTCTGAAGAAGCACTTTTACCTCCCCTTCAATTGCCTCTTTGTATTAGGAAGAGACTACTAACAGAGATGCCTATTTACTTAAGAAACTTATCTTCATAATAGGGAAACCTTTTTTTCCATACACTTTTCAACTTCTTGCTAATGGTCTTTCTTCCTTTTGTATCCTCAGACTCTTAATGCCTCTCCTTAGCTCATACAAGCATCATCTAAACCTGATTGTCTTTAGAATTTTGTCCCTATACATAGGCTATTGAATTTGATTTTCTCCTGTTTTTTTTTTTTTTAAAGATTTTATTTATTTATTTGACAGAGAGAAATCACAAGTAGGCAGAGAGGCAGGCAGATGATTTTCTCCTGTTAATCTGTCTCAGGTCCATTTGGTTCTTAGTCCACCTAGAAGGACCTTGAAAGGTAGAGAAAATTCTTTCTCCCTAACACCAGGATACCCATCTTCATCTGGAATAATTTGAAGGTGTGTTCCACATGGTCTCTTATAGGCTCCCAGTGGTTTGATGTCTCTTGCTAACAGTGATAATCTGCTCATTTATATAGGTTCTTGGCTTTTCTCCATTCCCTAATTTTATTATTCTCTCACTTGTACCTTCTTGTATTACATTGTAGATAGACTACTTGTACCCAAGTCCTTGTGCTGATATCTGTATTAGCAGAAATGCAATTTAAAGCATCTGCAGAGCTATTTCACATAATTATTCCAAAACACTGGAAAAAAAATTAATAGAAGTAATGTCATTATTTTAGTTGAAGAAATATAAGTTATCTGGATATTCATTTCAATGTTCTAATTATTTCTGCATGATTATATTATAGATTATTAATTTTAATGACATTATAAGTGCTGCAATTTGAGGAAGCAATACTGAAGCAAATATTTATGTAAATATCACACTCAAGCATCCAGAACATAATGGTTGGACTTATGTCTAGAGAAATTCTTTTCTGTATCCATGCTTTTATCTCAGGTCATTTTGTATATTTTATATTTCTAGGTCCCTTATACTTATCTGACTATTCATGATATTCAATCTGTAAGTCCTAATTTAATTTTCTCAGCTTTTTTTTTTCCTTTAATTTCATAACCAAAACTTCTGTCTTCATTTAAAACTTCTTAGCATGGGCTGCATTTAAATATACTGGTTATGAATTATGTGCCTGAAATATCACTATTTTCAGTAAATAAAAAAGAGATGATGAATTTTCTCAATTCAAATCCAGGTCCTCAAACACACATTTCTAAATTTATATATAATAAAATGTTTTTCTTCTGGTAACATTCTGAAATTATTTTTAACCTTACATTGGTAAGTAATATTTTTTTACTACTCCCTCTGGCTAGTTTTTCTATTTATTGATAAGCCTCAAGAAGTAAAATATTCAGGAAATTTAACTTGTTCCATTTAGGCTTGTATAGTTCAGTACCAATGAGAGAATTAAAATGAACAGAACAGAGGTTGACAACTTTAATGGAATATTTTTCCCATTTAGGTGTGAAATAGGGAAAATCTCAGTTTTGATTTGTAGGGGAGTAAAAAGAATTTTCCTCTGTTCTTCTGTGTTCTTGACCGACACCTCTCCCCAACTCCACCACGTAAAAAAAGGGCAGATCAACTGGCGAAAAACAAACAGAGGTCTAATAACGTGTATATTTACTGTATATATAGAAGACAACCAGGAAAACTAAGTAACTCCCTGAAATGGCCCAAACCATCACTTTATTTTTTAATTTCTTTTAAGATTTTATTTATTATTTGAGAGAGAGAGAGAGAGAGAGAGCGCACAAGTGAGGAGGGGCATGGAGTATCAGGAGAGTGATAAGTAGACTCCACACTGAGTATGGAGCCTGACTCAGGGCTTTGATCTCACGCCTCTGGGATCATGATCTGAGCTGCAATCAGGAGTTTGATGCTTAACCAACTGAGTCATCCAGACACCCCCCAAGCCATCACTTCAAATGCTATGTCTGGTTTAAGACAAATGAAGGATGTCAGGCAGCAGGAGAGCCATGTGTGGGAGGTTATCAGATAAAGCAGAGAGGTATGAATGTTATACAAATTAAATTATTGCTTTCTCCATTGGTAAGAGTTTGTAGAGATTGGTCATCCTCTTCTACCTGATACAGGGAGGGAGACACCCTTACAAATGGAGACTTCCCTTATAAATATAAGTGCCTCATATAAAAGGGTAACTTCTGCTCATTTTCAGAACTTTTTCTGTGGCTGGTATTTCTTAAAAATCAGCTCAAAACAATCTTTATGTCAAAGAGGCATATTTTCAGGTGGCAAATTCTGCTTTCTAAAGGGGAAGAATCATCCATAAAAATATATACACATATGTATAGGGCAGACCTTTATATACTTCATAGACAGCAACGATTTGATGAAAATTTCACATATTGTGACAACAAATTATGTTTTGCTTTGATTGTTATAATTTCACCTCAAGTAGTTACTTCAGGATATAAGTTATAGATTATGTTCAGTGGTCTGCTGCATGTAGATCTTAAGATTTGGGGAAAGAGAATGAATTATCCTAAATATAATAAAGGTAAAAAAATATGTGATATATACTGTTAACACCTAATATTGACTTGCAATAAGGAGAAGGAAGCAGTTTGAGTTTAATGAGTTCAGTCCTTGTTTAGGAGCTATGGAAGGAGGTAGAAAATTCTTCAAATGGTTTACTAGCATTTATTTTACATTATATTCTGAAAGTAGATTGTGTCATCTAAATAAAAGGTAGATAAGATTAATATGTGTTTCTTAAAAATTGCACTATTCCTCTCTCTTTATTTCTAACAAAGGGACATAGGTGGCATTTTGGAGTACAAATTTTGATAGTATCCAGACTAATTTCAAAGGCTATGAATATTTAATATTTAAATATGACAACAAGATACATATATTTATTACAGTATTGCATATTGTATTAAAATTAAAATATTACATATAAAATAAAAATTATTACATATATATTTATATATATAAAATATTACACACACACACACATATATATATATATATATATTTTTTTTTTGGTGGGCATCAAAGCAAAGTTTATTGAGTAATAGTAAAAAACTCCCAAAGAGGAAGAGGCCCTGAGAGGGTTGCCCAAAAAGGAAATTCTAATAAAAGCTCTAAAAGAATACAGACAAATATAAAGTGAGTGAAATATTCACTGCTCTAGCACAGTCTAAAAGAAATGCATTTGTTATTTCCTTTTTTTGTTTTTTCTTCTATGAAACAACACTTTCATTGACAATCATACTGACATATGCTTGTATATATTGGTTTAGTAGATGCTCCCCCAAAAGTGAGATGATATGAACCTCAAAAACTATTTCTGGGAGACCAAATGCAAATTAGCTTTATAGTACCAAAAAAAACTTTTATGCTCACCAATGTCCTTATCTCTTAACAGACACATCTCAAGAATCACAAATTCAATCCCCTTTTCATTCATCCTACAGCCAATCAATTCTTATAAATGATAGATTTCATTTCACCACATCTATTTTGATTTAGCATAAACTCATTATCTGTCATCTGTGCTATTGAGATAGCTTCACACAATTCACCCTGTGTTTACTTTATCTTGAATCCATTTAGCATAGCTTTAATCATTTTACTTAACATCTCACAAACCTTCTATGACCATCAGCTTCAAACTTAATGTTATCAGACTTCTTAACCTAACACTGGAAGTGCTCTGTAACATCTAAGCCTGACCTAGATTCCAAAACTTATCTCTCATTACTTCATTTACCCTAAGCTTGTTACAACAGAATTACTTCATGTTACTACTGTATTTTAAAACTTCCATCTACATATAGTCCCTCTCTTAAATATGGAGCCCTCTAAACTTTGAAAAAGCCAAATCTTTATTCTTAAAGTTATATTCTTTTTTTTTTCCCTATGAAATTACCTCTGGTTTCTTTACTCTGAAATGATACTCATATCACTTATTATTTTTTTTATATTGAAAAGAAGAGTCATAGAAACTACTAAAAATACAAAAAAATGTTGAAAAGCTATAGAGGAAAACCCCAAATTCCTTTTATTCAGTTCTCCCCCAAATGATAACATCTTGTAAAACTATAGTAGAATAGAAAAACTAGAAAGGTGGTATAACCTGCAGAGTTTATGCAGATCTCACCAGTTCTACAGTAACCCATTTGTTTGTTGTACAGATGTGTGTAAAGTTCTATACAATTTTATGACACATGCAGATTTATGTAACCATCACCACAATTAAGATACAGAACTGTTTCATCACCAGTTATAAGGTTCCCTCACATTGCCTCTTTCTATCTACAATTTCCCCCTACTCATCCCTAACACCTGGCAACCACCAATCTATTTACCATCTGAATAATTCTTACTTAATATTATATAGATGGAAAAATACTGTATGTAACCTTTAGACATTGGATTTTTTCACTCAGTTTAATTCTTTTGAGACTTCTAGTTATTGTGTATAGCAATAGTTCACTCCTTCTTATTGCTGAATATTATACTGCATGATATAGATGTACTACATTTTGTCCATTTACAAATTAAAGAATATTTATGTCATTTCCAGGTTGGGGTTATTACAAATAAGGGTGGTATAAACATTTGTGTGTTGGTTTTTGTGTGAACATACATTTTCATCTCTCTGGGATAGATGTGCACAAGAGTGTAATTGCTGGGTCTTATGATTAATTGCATGATTAGTTTTGTAAGATACTGACAACTGTTTCCCAGAGGACTGTAACATTTTACATTCTAACCAGTAACGCATGAGAGTAATCGTTTTCCTGCATCTTTCCTAGCATTTGGTGTTATTGTTATTTTAGCCATTCTGATGAGAAGGAAGAAATATCATATAGTGGTTATAATTTGTATTTCCTTAATGGTTAATGATGTTGAAAATCTTCCTCTGTCCTTATTTACTATCTACACATCCTCTTCACTGAAGTATCTGTTCATGACTTTTGCCCAATTTCTAATCTGTTTTTTTTCCCTGCTGAATTTGAGGATTCTTTATATAGCCTAGTTATGTATGAATTCTTTTTCAGATAAATGGTTTACAATATCATTTCCTCATTTCCCACCTGTATAATATTACTCATATATTGTGTGATCTATATCACTTTCTATCCTGTATTTTAAAATTAAACAAATGTTTTGTTTCTATACTATAAGAAAGCAAGTTTTCAAAAGGTAGAACCAAACTTAATTAACCTTCACATATACCACAAAAAAAAGAGAGACCTAATAACACATTATTGATGGATTAGTGAACAAAGAAATAAATTTATTAAAATAGACTTTTCAATAACAAACCAACTCATAACAGTTTTATATTAAATGGATATATTTTGAATCATATACTTCCTAAATACATGAATCATAAATTGTATCATATATTTTCTAAGTGACTACAAATTTAGCTTTTTTTAATACCTGACTTTTAGATTCCCTATCTTATGAGCAACCAGCCTTTTTAAAATTGAAGTTTTTTTCTCAACCTATGAAAATGCAGTATTATTCACCATGTAAGCCTTAGCATGATGCAATTCTTTAGTTTACCCTGGTTTAAGGTTTTCTAACTTCTGTTCAGGTTTTGTTTTAAGTCTTGCTTAGAAGATCAAGGTATGGAAATCTAGATACAGCTTCCAAATAAACCTGTAGAGCTGTGCTGCCTTCTCTTCCTTGGTATCTAATATTTAGATGGTGATACAAGCCTCTATTTTATTGCCTATAAATTGCTGGCCATTCATTGATTCACCTGGGATTTAATCGCTTTGCTCCCAATAAGTGTTCTAATCAGAACATTCAAGATCATTTCACTATTCCCAAATCTAATGGAGTTACAGAAATCAGAGATGTAAATAACCTGCTAAGACATCCTTTTAATATTTTCTCTGGGCAGGGTTATTACCCATGGCACATTTTTCTTTTTTCTTTTTATTTTTTTGTCAATCTGAATTTTAAAGTTTCAATAAGTGTGTCTTCTAATGCTTCTATCCCAAGGCTGAACTAGGCAGAATCTCTCTGGAAGAATAGAAATCATATACTCTTACCAGTATCTTCTAGGAATGAACTATAATGGTTCCTTTTGCCATTACTCAACAAAATTTTCTGAGTTCTTCGTTACTAGTTCAATAATGAGAGAGGAACCTACTCCTTCTTGCCAAATCTGTCTTCCCTTGCTACTAACTGCCAATTACATCAGAAACATGATTAACAGAATTGTTACAGTAGTCATAATGCTGAAGAAGTTATGCCATTAGGAAGGAAAGGAAACTCAAATAATTATCTCTCATTTATATTTACCCTGAATTTCTCTTTCCTGAGTCACTTCCTAGACATAGGGCTAATTTTCCTATGAAAGTTAGAAAAGTAGGAATTCAGGAGTGGAACAGAATTTGACTTTAAAAGCCTCACTTAGGAATGGTGTAACATTATTATTTGTAAGGTATTTTATTATTCACATAGTGATAAGGTAAAATGGAATGGGTTATTATCCATATTTTATAGATGATTGTATTGAGGTTCTGGTCTAGTAAGTTGTTTAAGGTTAAAAACACACTCTCAAATTCAGTTACATGATAACATTAAAATCCAGAACTGGAAGACAGCTGTTATTTATTTGGGGCCTATTATATGCAAAATTTGTTCAAAACACTATATTCTCTTATTTCCTCCTATCACATTCCCTATTCCTTCCCTGTCTCCTTTGTGAGCACATCTTTTTCTATTTTTCCTTAAGTTTTAATATATTTTAGAGCAGCAAAAGTCAATTTTTGCTGCACATTTGAATCAGCAGTGGAGTTTTTATATGTTATGATGCCCAGGTCATACCTTATAGTAATTAAATATGAATACATGGGGGAGAAACTCAGGATTCAATATATTTTCTTAAACTTTTCAGTTTATTCCAAATGCAGTCAAGTTTGAAAACTACTATCTCAGTTCTACCCTAATTCCTTCTTCTCTTACCACTGTACATTTGATCACACGTTGAAATTTCATTTTCTACTTGCATATTGGCTGCTCTCAAGTCCACATCTCCAAATGGACCACTGTCTTGGGCTTCAGAATCTTCTCCACTTACATATCCATCTCTACAGGGATTGTAAACTCAACAGTCTCTGGACTGGGTTTAGTTTTTCTTCACAACATCTTTTTTCTCTTATTTAGAGTATAGACCGTTATGCTAGTTTTTCTCTTTATATTCTCTATTGTCAACCTAAATAGTTCAGGTGTTCTTAACCTCCAGCATCTTTTTTTGTTCTCATCATTATAATCAGCAAATGGGGGGAAAGGATGAGGGAAGTCCAGGTACAACCCTTTAAGTGGCAGGCCTCAGAATGTGCATACATAACTTATTCTATCCCATCAATCAGTAATTATTTGCATGATTGCACCAGTCTATAAAGGTAAATATGTGTATTCTTTAACTAGATGGCTGTCTACCTGGCTAAAACCAAGAGGAAAGAACTTCTGAGTCTGAACAAGAAGGAGTAACAAGGACCTAAATTACTTTACTGCCTGAAATAACAAAAAACTAACAAAATATATGAGACAACAGTTTTAAGATGCTGAATATGGACGAGAGGGTTCTAAGAGATATGACTCAAATGAATCAGTGCAAAGAGGGATAAACTATCTAGACAGAAGAAGATTCCCTGAGTTGAAAAGGTGGATCTGAGAGTCACAAGAAACAAGAATTCTCTAGGCTGTTAGATCTTGCAGGGCAGATTATCAGAAAATATAGAGGGGCATAAACAGAGAATACCAGAAGTCTGTATAGGATATCCTTGTAGTAGTCAATATACAATGGATCAGTGCAAGCCTGTGGAAGCTGTCCAATACTGGTAAATAAACCCAGGGAAAGAATTAATGGAAACAGTGGCTGGTGCTCAGACACCAGGAATTGTACTTTTTTCCACCAGAAGGACTAGAAAACCCCAAGATTCTCAGAATATTCAGTAGCGTATGCAAAATGTTTTACCTTAGTCATGGAGAATACTTAGCTCTCCTTATCTATGAAAGATACTTAGCACAACTCGGTTGTTCCTTTAAAAATCTTAAAATCAGGGGCGCCTGGGTGGCTCAGTGGGTTAAAGCCTCTGCCTTCAGCTCAGGTCATAATCTCAGAGTCCTGGGATTGAGCCCTGCATAGGGCTCTTTGCTCAGCAGGGAGCCTGCTTCACCTCCCACCTCCCCCAAAGCCCACCTACTTGTGATCTTTAAATAAAATCTTAAAAAAAAAAAATCTTCAAATCAGAATCTCAAAGGATAAAATTGTTTTCAAGTAATCTACTTGTATCCCAGAATAAAGCTGAAAAATATGTTATATGTAAAAAATATGCAACACCCAATTAGATGGAAGTCCCAAAGTTTCATACCAAATAGAAAATTATAAGGATTGAAGGAAAAATAACTCATTATGAGGAAAAAAAATAAAAAACTACCTTAAACTGACACAAACAGTAGAATTACCAAGCAAGTACATTCAAATAGTTATTATAACTGCATTCTCTGTTTAAAAAGTTAGAAATATGAAATACATATTTTTAAAAGGAACCAAATTGAATTTCTAAAAATGAAAAGTACAATATGTTAGATCAAATATACAGTGAAAGGAACTAATAGTTTAAACAATGTAGAGAAAAAGGATTAGTGAACTCTGAGACATAACAATAAGAACTATCCAAAATAAAACACAGAAAACAAAAGAGACTAAAATAGCAAAAAGTGTAAGGGAACTGTGAGAAAACTTCAAGTGGTCTCATATATGTGCAAATGGAGATTTCAAAGGTTAGAAGATATCAGACAGGAGGAAAGGACAGAAATGATTTTCAAGAAATAATTGTTAATTTTTTTCAAAAATTAGCAAAAAATTTTTTAAAAATTGATTAGCATCAGAAACCCAACAAATAAATAACAAAGGCAGAAACAGACCCATAAATACAGAGAACAAACTGGTGGTTGCCAGAGGGAAGGAGATGTAGGGATGGGCAAAATGTGTGAAAAGGAGTGGGAGCTGCAGGCTTCCTTATGGAATGATTAAGTCATTGGGATGAAAGCTACAGCATAGGGAATATAGTTAATGGTATTTAATAGCATTATATAGTGACAGATGGGAGCTATACTTGTGGTGAGCCTAACATAATATATAGTGTTATCAAATCACTACACTGTACACCTAAGACTCATGTAAAATTGTATGTCAACTGTACTTCAATTAAAAAAAAAAACACACAATAAAGTCCAAGAATCTCAAAAAATCTCAAACACAAGAGAGATCAAGAAAAGCACTCCAGGGGCGCCTGGGTGGCTCAGTGGGTTAAGCCACTGCCTTCGGCTCAGTTCATGATCTCAGAGTCCTGGGATCGAGCCCCGCATCGGGCTCCCTGCTCAGCAGGGAGCCTGCTTCCTCCTCTCTCTCTGCCTGCCTCTCTGCCTGCTTGTGATCTCCGTCTGTCAAATAAATAAATAAAATCTTTAAAAAAAAAAAAAAAAAAAAGAAAAGAAAAGCACTCCAAGGCACAATATAATCAAATTTCTTAAAGCTAGTGATGGAAAAATCTTTAAAACAGCCCAAGGACAAGACATCTTATTTAACTTAATCATGTATTTAACATAATACATGTTATGTACAAAAACAAGGCAAAGATGATTTCCATCTAAAAGAAAATATGTGAATGAGTAGAAAATGGAGTAGCATCTTTAAAGTACTGAAAGAAATGTGGTTAACCTGGAATTATCTACCTGGTAAAAATGTATGTCCAAAAAAACGTAAAAAGAAGACTTTTTCAGATATCACCCCAGACCATCATAACAATAAATCCACTGTCTTTTAGTTGGAGGAAGAAAAGACAACTGGATAGAAATATGAAATGAGAATATTAGAAATGGAAGTTAGCTGGGCAAATATATATGATTTTTTAATTATCTAAGACAATAATGGTACTTAAAAATCAGAATGTATTGTGGGATTTAAAAATACACATATATTTAAGTATATACATAAAAGTATACATAAATATACATAATGCATATATTTTTAAATACATAAAAATAAAAGGCATGACAGTAATAAAACAAATTCAGAAGGGGAGAGAAACAAAGTGCTACAGTAATACTTGAAGGTAGATGGTGATAAGATCAAGAAATATACTATAAATGTAAAACAATCATTTAATGACAAAAAAATAAGTTATATATAATAAGCCAACAAAGGAGGTAAAATGGATTAATAATTTGATTAAATTAATCCATAAAAAGGCAGAAAAGGAGGATTGTTATGACTGTGTTAAATTAACATTTGTAGTAGAGAGAGCCTCAGAGTGTTGGATAGTGAGACTTGGTTCAACAAAAGACCACAAGGTAAAGTGAGACAGAGAAGTTTATAATGCACAGGTCCTACAGAAAATACATGGCATGCCTTGAAGGACCACACAGGGACGTGGTGTAGGCAGAAAAAGCACCAGGATGAGAGGCACATGCCTTCTTTAGGGTCTGTGTGGAGTAGTTTGGGCATTCCATCACACTAAGGCCGTATTAATTAATTCAAACCAAAAAGAGCAGAGTTTTGGTTAAGTTCTACAGAGGTCTTATCTAAGGAGTATACAAGGGGAAGGCTCTAGGAGGCAGAAGAGATGATCACAAGGACTGTTGGAAAAGCTGATCAGGAATTTACATTTACTTGTGATTTGATAGGCTGTTATCTCTAAGTCTCATAAGTGCATGTGTGTGGAGCTAATGTCAGTTAAAGGCCTCCATTGGTTGCTTGGCCAAACAAAATGGACGTAGAGGCAACAATACCCTAGAGTAGCATAACTAAACTCATTATAAGGATAAAGGGAACAAAGTAAAGACTGGGAAAATAGAAAACAAATAGTACATGATAGATTTAAACCTAACAATATCAAAACTCATATTAAATACAAATGATATAAATACCCCAAATATATGAACATCATTGTTAATGAATATTTCACATATTTACCACATTCCTTCTTGCTTAAAACTTTTTAATAAATTTCCATAATTTAAAAGATAATTCACAAAATCCTTAGTATCTCCTACAAGCCTCTGTATGATCTGACCTAATCTCATCTGGTGTGGGGGTTCCCTGATAATCTTTTCTTCTAACAAACTGAAATTCTTTAGTTTTACTAAGATGCTACATTCTCTCTCTCTTAAATTAAGATTCAGCTTCCATGAAAGAGTATCTCCACCCTGAACTTTTTGTCATAGTGAAATCTTACACAGGCAGGGGGTGTTGCTGTAGACTTTTGTAGGGGCCAAGGTCACGCCTCCCCAAGATGGGCCACTTTGGCATGAACATTATTTTGAGTTAAAAGCACTCAAAACAAAAGAAAGAACCAGAAGAAGATCTTTACCTTCTCCTCAACTGCCTGCTTAAATGGGCAAGAGAGCTATTAACAGAGATTCTTCGTTACCTAAGAAACTTATCTACATAACACAACCTTTGTTTTCTAAACATCTTTCCCCTTCCTGGCTAATGATCCTTCTCCTTTATGTATCCACAGGCCCCTACCCCTACCCATCTCCTAACTCATATAAGCATCATGTTGCCTGTCTTTGGAATTTCCATGTCTGTGTGGATTCCCCATACATGCTATTAAATTTGATTTCTTTTTCTTATTAATCTGTCTCATGTCAATTTGGTTCTTAATCCAACTAGAAGGATCTTGAAGGGTAGAGTAATTTCTTTCTCCCTGACACTCTTTATTAGAATCTAACCCTCCAGGGACACCTGGGTAGCTCAGTCTGTTAAGTCTGTTTGCCTTTGGCTCAGTCCCAGGATCAATCAAGGCATTGGGCTGCTGTTCAGTGGGGAGTCTGCTTCTCTCTCTAACCCTCCCCTCTTTCATGCTCTCTTTCACTCTCTCTCTCTCTCAAATAAATAATAAAATAGTGGGGGAAAAAAAAAGAATCTAACCCTCCAAATCCTGTCTAGCTGCCTTTTCCTCATTTCTCTATCAATCTGTCCTATTCCCAAGAACTTGGGAAGCAATTATGTTGGTTAAAGTCTTCTTATGTACCCTGGAGGATACGCTGATTTTGCCTTGACCTAAGGTTTTAGAAATAGAATAAGTTTTTAGATTTAATATATGGAGAAATAGAGACCAAAAAAAAAAAAAAAATGCTGACTGTTAAATATGGAAGTGAAGGAGCACTATGAAGAATGGCATCATATTTTATTTCAATTACTTGCTTACTTATCATTATTGCTCGGGATACCAAAAACACTATAATAGTAAGGAGTATTGGTATCATCAGACATACTGTATTACCCAATGCACAGAAGACATTCCTTAAATATTTGTTTAATTGGAAACTGAACTTCACAGTAGTCCTAGGCATTCAAATTTGTAATTCCTTCCTATAAGTGAAGAAATTAATCTTTAGAGAAGTTACATAACTAGGAGGTAGCATGATCTAGAAGTTAAGAGTATAATTTCCAGAGTCATACAATCTGATTTTAAATTGTCATTTCACCACTATTAAGCTGTACGAACTTGGACAAGTTATTTTAGCTTTCTAGAATTTGATTTTCTCTTATATAATCAGATTCAAAATTTCATCATTTTTTCTTTTTAAAATTTTTTTGCTTATATTCTTCTTTGAACTCTTCAAATACTTTAATTTTAACCTCATTGATGATTTCAACAACTTACAGTTTGACCACTTCTTTATGACATTATGTGTTTTCATTTCTAGAATTACAGTATAAATACTGAACCATGTGTAAACCTATGGTGATTATTTCAGGAAATGTTTCATTAATCTTAATAAATGACAGTTGTATTATCTTTTTTATGACCTTCAACTTGTTTTTAATCTAGGAACTCTTCACTCACTCTAAAATCAATTTGAGTTGATTTCATAAGTAAGAACCTTGGTATACATTTTTAAAGATTTTAAAGTACTATTATATAACTGTAAGTACTAATAAATAATGTACATAATAACTTGCTGAATTGCTTTCAAAGAGCTTTAGCCTGAGGATGGGGTTTTAGACACAAGGAAATTAAGAGTATTAAGAAATATGTATTATTTCACTTGGGTTTGTTTTATTTTAAATATCTCTGGAAAAAGATTTTCTCAATCCAGTGCACATTACTCAATGGAACTTCTGGAATCTACATTAGCACTCCTGAGCCACTGAGGTGCCATTCAACAGATTACTACTTTGGCACACTAAATAGTATTTTAATGTCCTGAAAATACAATATATGGAAAAGGGGAATCATTCAGCTCCTGCCTGCAGGGAGGATTATGTCGATGACAAAAATTATTGAGAGTTATCTAAATCAGTAGCAGTAAAGGTGGTATTTTGCAAACTTTACTATAAGGAATGTTTCACTTAAATGGTGGAAATTAACAGTATCAGCAAATGTTTTAAATTTTACTTTAAGCATATTCCAAAATGATAACCAACATGCTTCCTTAAATAACCTTAAATGTGACCAGATAAATAAATAGGTTTTAATTATAAGTCTCAAATCAAGAAAAGAAAAACACTGTGTTCTGTAAGAAGTTTATAAGAGATGCCAGAGAAAAGAATTCAGAAGTGACTAACTACATGAATAATCATGGAAAATCAATGCAGTAAGTCATACATTGTCAAAACAATTCTTACAGAGCACTGTTAGCATGTCTTGTTTGTTATTTTAATGGAAAAGAAAAACAATTTAGGGAGGAGTTAATTTTTTCAAAGGGAACAGAAATCATAAATAGCATTTAACATCACCAGAAATAGGGGGAAAGGTATTAGCAATGAAAAGAAACAAAACGTATATTTCAATTAGTACAGGAAACTTGTTGGAGAAGGTTAATGAAATACTATTATTTTGGAAAGGTGAACATTAGCTGAATTAATGTTTATGAAGAAAACATTTTCAGGTACCAAGAAGTACAAAAGTAGGTATAATCATGTAAGAAGTAGAGATAATCCTACTTACAAACAAAAGTTAGGCCAAATCATTGGGGGAATGAAGTTTCACTAAGATAAATTTAATTCAGACCATATTAATTAAAAGTGAATCAGCTTGATAATTTTTTTTAGAATTGCGATCTATTTTAAGACATATAGAACATTTAATGCTTGATATTATAAAAAAATTATACGGCCAGCAAATGAATGTTTAACCTTCCTAAAAATTAATGAATTATCTTAATTTTAGCAAAACCATTTTAGCACAAACTACAAATACTAGAATATCTCACAAATCTGGAATCATTAGAGAAAAAGCCACTTCTCAAAATACAAATCATGACAAATTATAATTTTGCCATAAATATATACATATTGCTAAGGAATTACCATAAGGAAATAGGATAAATTCCTTAATTAATTAATTAATTAAATTTATTAAGGAATTAAGGAATTTATGATATTTCAAATGAAACCGTCAAGCTATTACCTAATGGAAGGACTTAAACACTTGCAATTAATATGAATTTTGCTGAAAGCTTTCTTCATGAAAAATCTTATTTGCTTATAGAAGAGTCCTCTTAAATCTTATTTACATCAGTGTATTATTTAGCAATTACATATAGAACATAATATATATCAGTCCATCATGGTTCAATTCATTACACAGTAACAGAAATCAAATATATCTAGAACTTTGGTTTCATGTCAGGTATTGAGCTAAATGCTTACATTTCTTCTCCCTTTTACAAATTACTTGGTTATTTTTAAATGAAATAATAGTTTATAAAAACAAATAAATAGTTTACGCACTAATAATTTATAAAACCTAAACAAAAATTTCATTGTGATAGCTTTTCTCATATATACAAACTATCATTAGTGGTATGGGAGGGGAAATACAATGCATACTGACTTATTTGCTTGTTTAAAATGCAAAGAGGTGTTTGATATGCTCATAAATAAGTGTTATAAGACATCTTATAGAATCTGATAAATTGATTCTAAATTCAGTTTTAGTTTAAATGAAAACCTTAAATAACAGCTAAAATAATAATAAATAATGAGGAAAGGAATGTCAACATCTACCATGTCATACAACATTTTCTAAAAAAAAATGATTAAAACAGGATACATAGGCTATATCTAGATGGAACACTGGAAAAATACCTGTGTTCCAGAAATAAGAATTTTAAATATAATAATTTAATACACAAAAAAGGGAATATAGACCCATGATGCACACATTAGAGAAAAATAAATCCCTATCGCATTAGAGTCAAAAGGCAAAGAATAGATATGTGACTTCATAAATATTTTTAAATTAATGCAGATATGCCTTGTCATTTGAATTTTCATTATCTTAATATTAACTAAGATAACTCACAGATATTTTATTCAAAACTCACTATCTGAATATAAAACTGGCTATCATGAATCAGCTTGCATGTGTCAGTGAAAAGTGCTTAAATTGTGCCTTTTTGTTAAGAAAATGTATAATCAAGACTGTTGTATTTCAGCTCTTTGCCCCAAAGAACAATGTTCTCCTGAGCAAATATTAGACATTTATTCTTTTACTTACCTTTCGCATTTTCAACACATCACCAAACAGTAGCAGGAACTGCAGCCCCCATTTTCTTTCTTCTAGCATTCCTCATTCAGGCCTCACTTCATAACCACTTAAAAAGAAAAAAAAAAATCTGGTGTTTACTTAGTTTATTTTACTAAGTGCTTTTTGCATTCATCATATAACTTTAACATTTTTTCTTATTATCTGCATTACAGTGTAAGTTCACTGTAGTATGAAAGCAACATAAATTATATACGCACATATGTATCTCCTCAAATCTGTCTTAGTTTGCTAGGTAATTGGTGTTTTAAATACCTCGGGTGATACTTTTTGATTTTCTAAATGGTAATATATAATTCATTGATCTTATCCACTCTTTTCTCTCTGTCTGCCAATTAAATTCATATTAGTGTTGCTCTTATTTAGTTCTTCTCTGGCATATTTTGTGTGGTTTTAAATAATATGCTTAAACATAAATTTATCTAAGCCTCAATTTTCCAATAATAAGCCCCTATTTTGTAAAATAAGACTTAGTACTTCAACCTATCTTATATCTTTCCCAGTTATCAAACTTTTTATTCTCTTATCTAATCCCTATATTCTTAAAAAAACTTCTCTTCCACAGATTAGATTTCTCTGGTTCCATATGAATCTGTTTTTTTCTTACTCTTGATGTTATCAATCATTGTGGAACTTTCCTTCACTGCTTATCAAAGATAGAACCACTGCCTTCTAAAGATACAGCTTGCTTTTTCTTAGCATATGTCTATGTTGGAGTAAGTCTTTACATCATTTAGTAGACATCTGTAGAAGGCAAACTTACAAAATCCCTGCATAGCTAAATCTATCTACATATTATTATCATGAATGATTAATAAAACCCCAGATTGAAAATAGCTTCTTTTTCATGATTTTGATGGAATTATCACATTGTTATCAGTACACTGTACAGCTAATAAAACTGAAGGGAATATGAGCCTTTTTTATTGCTTCTGTTTCTCATTAGAAGCCAAACTACTCCAAAGTTTCATAATAAGGAATCCAAGTGTGTCTATTTTTATTCATTTTTCTGGGACCTAGGTAGACTCTTTTAATTTAATTTAATTTTTATTTTAATTTTATTTATGTCCAGCTCTGGGAATTTTTTTTTTTTTTTTTTACTATTTTTGATTAATGATGGTCCAAGTTTATTCTTTTCAGGGACTTTTATGTATCAGCTATTGAATTCTGAGACTGATCATGTATCTGGAGCTCTTTTGGCATTTTATCTTTGCTTATTTGAATGATTTTCTAGGGGATTCCTCCCATGTCTTTCCAGGCATATTTAAAGAACTATTTAAGCAAAATAAATATATATAAAAAATACTTTGGCAATTTTATTCATAATATATATTTTACTTGCTTTTAATCTTTTTATAGATTCTTATATTTTTATTCTGGATGTGATATCTTCATTAATTTATTTGCATATAGTATTAGAGTATTTATAAATACTTATTCTTCAGTTAATTTTAGTTTTAATTATTCAGATGCTAGATGTCAGGAAGGCTCTCAAGCATTAAAAAAATTAAGTCAATTAAAATTGATAATCAAAATCACCATTTGATAGAATGATAAAATGTACATCAATTTCATACTGATTTTTCATAATTTAGAAGTGATTTACTCTGCTACACTTATGAACATAGATAAAAAAGACCACTAATTTGAAAGGAGAAGAGCAAAAGACATGAACACATTATCACCACTTCAATGTTTACTGGCTCCTATTTGGGCAGTGTATTTGTTTTTTAAAAATAAGCAAATTATCTGATAATCCAGTTAATAAGTCTGTTTGCCAAAACATTGGAAAATTATTTTTAAAGTATTTTTTATTAACTGGGGAAAATAATGTGAGAACTGTAAGATTTTGAACAACATTACTTTGTAATTCAAGCTACATTTTATGGTCATCAAGAAGTTAATATGAAACATTTAGCTTCGAAAGTTAAGACAGATTAAAATTCCAGAAATAAAGATAGAGTAGGAAAAAGTTATTATTGCCTTAGTGGAATTATCTGAATTTGTAGGAAGACAACTTCATTGCTAAAGTAACTATCTTATAGGTGTTAAGGTAAGAAAATGAAATTCTAAAGCAGTAAATGAAATTTGACCGTTACTGCATTTTTTTCTTTTAGTTAAGCACACAGTTTTCAAACCGAATTCTTCCAAAATTCTACTGTTGTTTATATAGCTTGGGCATATTCTATAGTTGGGAATAAAAGAATAGATTGCTAATGGTGGTTATGTAAAACCTGATTTCCTGTCCTCATCTGTATTTTGATATTGCTGGCTTCGTTTCTTTCTGCTGGTTCATATAATGGTTTCAGGTAAGGGTCAATTTAATCAATGACAAAAGAAAAAGGAGAAAATATATAAGAAAGAGCAAAAGAAAAGATATAAGGAGATATAGAAGACAGAAGACTTCTGGTACTTAAAATGGTGGTTGAAAACCCTTAGGTTAGGGCTTGGACACTTTAGTAGTATTAACGCTTTTCCTGAGAATGTACTATTACTCATTACATGTAGTCAAATAATGCAAAGCTTAATATAGAATTTCAATACCTTACTTTCTCCCTGACTCTCTCTAATTCCCACTCCTATGAGGCAACCAGAGAGGTATGAATTCCTGACACAATTCCAGATACTAGCTAGATTAAGTATCTTCAATCTTTTTCCATACTTAACACAAACACAAATATATAGACTTAAAAAGAATCTTAAAAGAGGAAAACTACTAATAAAGTGTTAATTATTTTATTAAGAGTTTTACTTTCTGGCCCCATACTGCAATCTACAAGATCTTTTCAAAGTTATAGTTAACATAGGCAACTTTATTTGGTAAAGTCCAGAAATGAAGGAAGTCGACCCAAAATATTCCATCTTTGGGTCCTTAATGCCTAATTGAGATGTATGC